>NC_030429.2:17815085-17950085 GCF_001660625.3 Ictalurus punctatus
TGATAGTAGACTAGGGTAGCCTGCTGCATCAAATTCTAAATCATGTTTTGAACAGAAGTAGACTACAATCTAAACTCTATAAAAAAGAAATGTCTTCTCACATCCAACTGCTTTTATTTCCAGCAAATTTCTTAACATGTGTAAATATTTGTTTTAACATAAAAATATTCAACAAATGAACAAGTTTCACAGACATTTGAGGAAAAGAAATGGAATAATGGATCCCTGAATAAAGGGGGGGGGGGGGGGGGGGGTCAATATTAAAAGTAACAGTTAGTATGTGGTGTGTTCACCAGCTGCTTTAAGTCATGGATTGCACCAGAATTGTCACTTCTTGCTGTGAGATGTTTCTCCACTCTTCCACCAAGGCATTTGCAAGTTCTCCATCACGTCTGGGGGGACACATGGTTACATGTTATTTTCCACTGCAAGGACGATCAGCTGTCCTTCCTGTCTCCCTGTCTTAAGTGTCTTACATTACAGGCATTGCAGTTTATTGCTCTGGCCACATCTGCAATCCTCATGCCTCCCTGCAGCAGACCTATGGCATGTTCACACAGGTGAGTAGGAACCCTAGGCATCTTTCTTCTGATGTTTTTCAGAGTCAGTAGAAAGGTCTCTTTAGTGCCTTAAGTTATTGTAACTGTGACCTTAATTATCTACTGTCTGTAAACTGTTCTTGTCTTAAGGACTGTTCCACATGTGCATGTGCAATAACTGTTTATGGTTCATTGAACAAGCATGAAAAACATTGTTTAAACTCTTTCCAATAAAGATATGTAAAGCTTATTTGGATTTTACAAAATTATCTTTAAAATACGGTCTCCTGAATAAGGGATGTTTCTTTTTGTGCTGAGTTTAGTAGTGCCTCTTGGGTCTGTGTGCCAAAGACCTGTCCAGGGACTAGCAGAGACAGGATCCTTTTTTACTCAGGCAACAGCATTGGAGTGAGCCAGCTTGCCTTCTCGTTTGCTTTAACGAATCCACTATCCTCCACACTCCATTTCTATGGCTCTCATGCTTGGAGTGTAGCTGGTAGGATTTCTGAATTCTGTGTCTTAAGCTTTGGGCATTCATATTAAGGCCCAACTGTGCCACCATGTTAAAGATACAACCCACATTAGCCAGAGCATCATATGCCTTACAAACCAGCTTGTTTTATATTCAGGTTATATGCAGCTCAGGTTTATGCTCAAATCTTCAAAAGAATGTAGTAAGGTCACCGGTGTCTCCACCTAAGGCACCCTTGGCAGCCAGCATGCAACAGCACACAACTCAAATGCACTTGTAGATCTGCATGACAGCTGTTTACTGAAACGGATACATTATAGGACAGGCCAGTCACTAAGAAATGTGTTTGTTCAGTTGTGTCAGGTTGGGGTCCAAGCTTTACCTTTGCTAAGGTAGTTTTAAAGTGAGCATCCACAACATTAGTTACTGCTGTCAGGCTGCACTCCTGCATGACATTGTGATCACCAGAGGCTATCAATACTCTCCACTAAGGTGGGCTCAATCGTCAAGTTCAGAGAAGCAGAAACTGAGACTAAATCGGAGTGCGAGGCAGCTGTACTAAGCTTCACCAAGCTCTACTCTACATCATTATCTTTTACTTTCTATTAAGCTGAGCTGCAACGCATGCTGCAACAATGCAAACCAGTGATTCTTTCTAGATGACCGAACACCTGTGTATACTGTCCATTTCACTTCCTGCTGTGACAACTCAGCAAGGAAGTGAGCACATGGAAAGACTCCACTAGCTCTGTAGGAAACTGGCCTGGTGGTCCGGAATGTAAGTAGAAGTTGCAACCCTCTGTCTCAGGATTCAGGAAGAAGTCAGGTCTCCCATGAACTGTTGATCCCATATTTTTTAACTAAAATGATTGATATAATATACTTTATGAGCAAAGACTTGTGCACACCTGACCATCAGACCAATATGTACTTTTTGACCATCCCTTTCCAGATTTAGAGGGACTTTAGGGGGACATTTGCTGTTGGAACAGCCTCTACTCTTCTGGGAAGGCCTGGCATTGTCATGCTTGAAGGTGTAATGCTACAGCATACAAAGACATCCTATACAATTGTGTGCTTCCAACTTTGTGGCAACTTCAGAAGGCCCACATATGGGTGTGTTGGTCAGGTGTCCACAAACCTTTGGCCATATGGTGTATAAACAATGTAGGCAGAATATTATCTTTTTATTATGTTAAAGGAGAGAAACCATAGATGTACTAGGCACTGTATACCTGCCTCCACTGTTCCAGCTGCCTGATGAAGCTGCATCGTCATACCCACCAGTTAACGTCCCTAGCCTCAGTTCTGAGTTGAGCCTGTTCATCTGAGGACTTCCTACTGCTGTGGAGTTAGGTCCCAATAGCACACCATAGTGACAATTATGAAAGTGAAAAAAAAATGAATGAGACATGGTATGAATAAAAGACTGAAATACCTTTTCCCAGGCCTGTTAATGCTGCTTAGATAAGGGAAAAAAGAGTAGTGCTCTCTTTCTTGTTTACTGAACTGCTCGGCTTCACTGGACTGCTCAGCCTCCAGTACTGCCAGACCTGCTGCAGGTAAATGACTCTTGGTTAGTTAAGGCTCAAATTCTAACAATAATATTTGAAATGATTTAAGATGCAATTATGTATTTATGCATCTGTTGGACATTTTTCCTCCAAACAAGTAAACTACATCTATAACTATCTAGCCTCCAGAGTCAGGAATGGATTTCGTAGCAAATTACTTTTAAACTGGATTATAAATTGGATACACTGGCTATGATGCTCACTTGGTATTGTGCCCATGCCTGTTTTTACTCATAATAATTTGATTTTAAAATTTGGACTTAAAAAAAAAAACCATTTTCTTTCATTCAAACATTCATTTATTCATTCAGCTTCAGTAATCACATTATCCTGAGCAGAGTCACATTGAAATCAGAGCTTATCCCATTATCACTGGGCACAAGGTGAGGGAATTCACTCCAGATGGAACCCCAGTCCATCTCAGGACACCACTCATTCACCACTCATTCCTGTGTGTAACCTATCATAGCCGATCCACCTTATCTGCATCTTTTAGAAACCCATAAGAAACACATGTTCAAGTTTGACAGCCTCACTACACCTTATGTTCATATGAATCAGATTCACCTAGTGCATTTCTTTTATGATTGGTTCTCAGGGTGCCTGTAGTGTTTGGTATTTCTGGCATGTAGGATTCAAGTGAAGCTCTGGTTGACTGTGGTGTTCTTTTCGGCCTGATATTTTGCTGGTTGTCAGTGTGGGCTGGTGAGGAGTAGGCTGAGCGGCTGAGCTCTATGTTTTTGATAGAAATTAACTCCGGAACAGTCCTGCAATGGACAGAAATAGATGTTACAGCTGTGTAAAAATATGACAGACACAAAGACTGTTATTAGAAATGGATGATCAGTATTAAATTGATTATTACAGATTGTAGAACAACGTTAAACACATTATAGTGGAAATTATTAACATGTACAATAAAGAAATGTAAATGAACCACTTACCTACGAAGTGAGATTTTTGAAACAGAGGACCTTCCTATGATATAAACAGTACCATAACAATTAAATGTTACTCTTTAAAGCACTAAATACCACTGCAATAAAATGAATATAGCAGAAGTTCATCAAATCTAAAGTTAGTGTATAAAAAATGAGGTGACTTTCTGCAAAAGGTTAAAGGAGGCAAAACTATTAAGGACGGACCCACCTCTCATTCCTGAGTAGGCTTTGACATCGTTGTTGAAAAGCACGGGGAACTGTTGAATTGGCAGACATGATAATCTGTGTTGAACTGCAGTGACAATCAAGGGTTGGTGCTGTTTTTGCTTCTGGGAGTGATTTATTGACTCAGTCTCCTCTAATAAGGTAGGAGAGTAACCTAAGCCATGCTTTAGAATTTAAAGGGAGAACAATAGTTAGCACAGTAGTTTTTATCTCGAATGGCACAGCAGGTTTATTGCAAATTAGCAACTAACCATGGAATGCATAGTAAACACCAAGGCACAACGGACCATAACCAATAAGAGAAATCTTTTATTATAAGTTCCTTTAAACTAGATGTGCAGGGAATGGCTCTGATAAGCTTATGTTGTTTGGCTAATAAAGTTTATAATGTATAGTATTAATGGTTTATAGTAATCAGAGGGTTCAATATAAACTTTTTTATTTTATTTTATTTACTGGCCTATGGTGAGTAGTGTTTGTTTTTAGTGAAAAAGTCTAGACTGCACAATAAATTTTAATTATGGCTCCATTTCTGAATTTGTTGTTTGGTATTGCACTTCCCTTGATGTTAGGTGACACCTAATACCAAAGTAAACCAGGTTCCACATACTGGATTCAAGAAAAGGACACAATACAAACAATATACTTATAGGTCGGATTTTTGTTTTTGCTTGATTCAGGATTTCACCCTTCTCCAAGATGATGTTATAATCCTTATAGTAATAACATTACTATTGTTCAGATATGAGCAAAATGTTGTTGGTTTTTTAATACACTAGAGGGCATACCTTGTCTTTCTTGTCCTCCCAAAAAGCCTCATGGCCAGAAAGACTAACACGTGAAATGGGATGTGGGATCCAGGTCCTCACAGACTGATTAACCCTCGCTATCGGTGTCTGAATATATAAACATATTAATTTAACATATTTTAATCAAGCTTTCAGGTATATTATTCATCCATATTTGAGATATTATTTATACATCACATTTGATTTCTTATCCTTCCCCTCTTTCACTGGAGTGATTGTTTTTCCTTGGATTGTTTGAGTCACTAGATCTTCTTTGGATTGCATCATATCCTGCCAAGGCAAGAAGAAAACTCACTCAGGACTCACAGAGCACTGTGACACTTTTGATACTTTCCATGTGAAGCTTACTGGGTTTTTGTTGTCTCTGTGAAGCATCTTGGATTTTGCACTCTGTGCTCCCTGCTGTCGTAATCGATTCCTTTCTTTTCTGCTCCGTAAATGCTTTGTCTTGACTTTTATATCCTTGACAAAGCAAAAAAAAAAAACAAAAAAAAAAAGATCAGCAAAAACAAGGCAAAAGCAATAAATAAACATAATTGAAGGCACTGATAGCACTATATACATTTAACTAGGTGAATAGTGTACCTGGTCTGTGCAGTTTAAAAGATGAACAGGAAGACCATCTGAGTCTGTGCTATTTGATCCACTTGTACTGTAATAAGTCAATGTGCATTGTTAGTGGCACTTATTATATTCTTACTCAATATCTGTAAAATGTTATAGTAAACAGTAGGCTGGATTTTAGTTCTTACAGTAAAATCTGCCCACTCTGCAGTCATTTTGCAAATGTTCCCAGGCAGGTATTTTAAGCCATACAATACCATCATGAGGGACCCATACACCCAAAAAAGACAATGTCTGACAATGGCAAGACAATGTCTGATTTTTCGCTCCAATAACATAAAAAAGGATGATTCGGCTACTGGGCATGCAGGTTTCTCCATAAGTAACAGAGTAATGCGCCCTATATCTGTACCAGAGTCAGTGTAAGAATCTGATAGGTCTGGTGCTTTCTGCTAATCTCTTCACCCACAAGACAGGGCATGGGTAAGATAGCTGCCCTGTTGAACTTTGAACACTACCCCATTCATATTTTAAGCAGTGTTCTAGATCTATTCATATTATCTCTGCTTATGTTCACACATTTCAATTAGTGTGAACACATTTCAAAATGTTTTAACATGATAATCAGTTTAAATGATTGGGATAATTAAAACTCTTTACCTGGACTCAATGTCTACATCAGAGAGACCCTCCAGGGATTCCACATCCCTGCCCAGCTTCCGTCCAATCTCCTGCTTCAGCAAAACCCCCAGTTCCTTCAGACAATGTTCAGTCTGAACAAAACAGTCAACAACATTTGTAAACCAGATTTTCAATGCCTTTGTTCTGTCTTATTGGCAGAATACAGAAGTTTTCACAAGACTGGAAAAAACTAGAAAAATAAAGAACCTTGGTTTGGTCTGGGTCACAGAAGTCCAGGAGGGTATCACAAAAGTGGTAGCCCATAGATTTCAGGTCCCCTACAGAGAAGTGAGTTCCTCTCCTGCCTCCTTTGAATGAGAACAGACTTGGTAAAGACATTTCCAAGACAAGCACTACACAATTTCAAAGAGAATTTAACATTTCCCTTCTCTTATACACCAGTTATTAAAAAAAATAAAAAAATAAAAAAGTAAATTAAAAGCTAATTGTAACAGATCAGAGAGTACAGGTGTATTATGGCCCTATATGACAAGAAATAAACATTATGGTCTTAAAATCCCTGACAGAAAATGGTCAGTTTACAAAAATCTCATTATCCAAACTTTATAAAACTAAAGGCCTTCTAAAGGTCTTTACCTAATGTGGAACCTCCAAAAGTGGACTCCATAGTATAGCTGTTTCTGATGCCAAGCCTCCACATTACAATGCGACCAGTGCCTTCTTTGCCTTTCTGTACCTTAAACTTACAACTCTTGAAAGAAAACTAAAAATAAACAAATATGCTGTGTTAATAATGCAATTGAAGACCTACTTTAAGCCATCAACTAACCCAAACTGCAACAACCTCGCCACATTCCTACCTTGTCTTTGGCATTTTTGCTCATCATCAGAGGGAAGACACGCTCCTGAAGATGTAGTGAAGTATCCTTACGATCAGTGCAACCGTACATGAATACATTGTTTTTTCTACTGTGTCCATGAAAGTCACAATATAACACTACTTCTCTCTCAGCAAGTAACCTAAGGAATTAAAGCAATGTACTTTACATATCTCATTTAATATGCATGAAAAAATGTCGAAACATTGGCCCTTATCAATCAAAGTTGAGTATGGTTAAATTGTAAAAATAATCATAGGTTAATTCCAGAGACTCATCAAGTTCATCAGTTAAAATTAGACCTAGGCAGGCTCTAAAAGGAAAAAAAACCTAGCAATATACATTACTGATTATACATGACATGCTGTTGAGTCAGTTTTTTCTTTTGCTTTGTTTTCACTGATTTGGTCCTTAGGAGCTTTATAAACAACAACATCCAGGCTTGTCTTTTTTTTTTAGTAGTAGTAAACTTGGACAAAAGTACCCCCAACTCATCTTCACTGAAATTTATTTCCCCCCTCTTCTATTTAATTCCTTCCTCAGATATTGAGGATGGCTCTTTCTTTCCTTGGATCTAGGAGAGCAGAATGCTTTCCTATTATTAGCTCAATATCCTCACTATTGTACCACCTGCATAAATTAGGGTGTTTCATATAAAGCAGACGTACACTCACTGAGCACTTTATTAGGAACACCTGTACACCTACACATTCATTAAATTATCTGATCAGCCAATGGTGTGGCAGCAGTACAATGCATAAAATCAAGACGATTTTGACCATGGCATGATTGTCGGTGCAGGTAGGCTGGTTTGAGTATTTTTTTATAACTGCTGATCTCCTTGGATTTTTAATAAAGAAAAAACATCCAGTGAGCAGCTAGTGTTGATGAGAGAGGTCAACGGAGAATGGCCAGACTGGTTTGAGCTGACAGAAAGGCTACCGTTAACCACTCTGGACAATTGTGGTGAGCAGAAAAGCATCTCGGTACACAAAACACGTCAAACCTTGAGGCAGATGGGCTACAAAAGCAGAAGCCTACATGGAGTTCCACTTCATATTTGTGCAAATGTGTTAAAATCTGCACACATTTCTACTCATTTTTACTGAAAAAAGTGCCATTCTAAGTGTATGAGATGTTACTCACCGTTTCACCATGTTGCGAGTATACCACACACAGGGGAATGCCTCCTTAAGTAGAGTACGATAGTTGCGGTTCATATCACGGCCTGACAGAGAGCAGCGGTAGTTCCCAACCACCACGCCATCAGGGTTCAGCATTGGCACTACCTGCAGTTGATCCAGTGGAGCCATTTTCAGGTTTTTAAAATGCAGTGCATTTTTAGTGTAAATGCACAAATGCACTCTATCACATGCACAATGTCTTTCAATTTCATTCATTTTTACAACTATACTTACGTATTCAGCTTCATTATATCTTACAATATTATACCGTTTCATTTGGAACTGCCTTGTAGAAGCATTTCAAAAAATGCCCATCTTTATTCACTAACCTTAAACACAAAGGTTTCCCTCAGAAGACGTGCATCGGGTGATTTACCCAACAGAAAATCCAAGAAGCCCAGCATAATCCATGAGCTATTTGTTTCTCCCGGATGCACCCGAGCTGTTATTACCACAGCTTGCCTGTTTCTTCGCTCTTGCCAGGTGCCGCAGGGTGCAGTAATAGTCAGCACATACACAGAGTTTCCTGCCAAGCTTCGGCACAGTACCCGCACTTTACAGTACATTGCCCGAGCCGGGTCTGAAACCACACCTTGCAGATAGTTTTGCAGGTCTGAGTAGGTGTACGGGTAGCAGTGGGCCAAGTAGCAGGTATCATTTTCATGAGGAAACTCAAGTGTCCAGGTGAGTGAGTACAGTGGTTTGCTCTCTTTTTCACTCTGATTCCGGTAATACCTTTCATAAAAATGGATTATAGGTATGCAGGGTTACAAACTCTCTTTTTACTACAAACTAAGTGTGACTGATAGATTTAACAGCCATGTAAACTCACCGAATGTTGTTGCCTGCACGGTACCAACCCTCTCCCTTCAGCCAGGCACCAACCTCAGAGTACAGCAGTGGACGCATGCCTGCTTCATACAGACTGCTGGATTTCATCAGGTTGATAATCGTGAAACGATATGCGACACCGGCCTTCATGTTCTTCACACGGAAGTAGAACCACTGTGTGTGCTTTTTGGTGTACATGTCATGGCGCAAAGTGAGCTCATAGTCATAATGACCACTAAAAAGAGAAAATATCATTGTTTAATGTTTACAGTGTATATATATAGAGAGAGTAACATTCTTTAATTAGGGGCCCCTAAATTAACAAAGAATTAGTGAGAAGAGGTGAATTCTATAAGTACTGAAGATGACTCGTGTGTTAACCTCTGCATTATGGTATATGGTAATAGATGTGTAGTGCAAATAGTGGTAGTGTCACTTTCCACCACGATGAAGGAGAAAATCACCTGCTGAACAGAGGGTTCACAACACTGAAATCTTGTTGGATGTATGTAGGCTATATATGGCTGTCAAACAACAATAACTAACAGTTCCACAAAATTCAGGGAACTACATGAGTTACAGTCTGAAAACAAGGGACCTGTAGCTGAGTACATCAATTAATATTCCATAAATCTCTGCATGATGGATAATAACATATATTTACCAAGTTAGTGAATGTTATGACAAATTAAGGGGCCACATTACCGGAAATAGTTGTTAATATAATAGTCCCCTCCAGAAGTAGTGGAATGGCAAGGCCAATTCTTTTGATTTTTTCTATACACTGAAGACAACTGAGTTTGAGATCAAAAGATGAATGGAAAATCTCTTGTGCCGTTGCACAAGCATTTGGCATAGACAATACAACAATTTGGAATATCCTGAAAAAGAAACCACTGGTGTACCAAAAACCAGACATCAAACAGGTCAGCCAAGGAAAACAATAGCAGTTGATGACAGAAACATTGTGAGAGCTGAGAAGAAAAGCCCAAAAACAACAGTCAGTGACATCACCAACAACCTCCACAGGGCAGGGGTGAAGGTATCACAATCCACCTTTTGAAGAAGACTTTGAGAACAGTATATAGAGGCCGTACCAAACGATGCAAACCACTCATCAGCAGTAAGAACCAGAAGGCCAAATTCGAATTTGCCAAGAAATACAGAGATGAGCCAAAAAAGTTCTGGAACCAAGATTAACCTCTACCAAAGTGATGGAAAGGCCAAAGTGATGGAAAAAGAAAGGATCTGATCATGATCCAAAACATACAAGTTCATCGGTCAAGAACAGTGGAGATAGTGTAATGGCTTGGGCTTGCATGGCTGCTTAGAACAGGCTCACTAATCTTTATTGATGATGTAAATCATGATGGTAGCCGCAGAATGAATTAAGAAGTCTGTCTGATAATTTACAGAGTAATGCATCTAATCTAATTGGGAGAAACTATCATGCAGCAAGACAATGGCCCAAAAAGTACTGCAAACACAACAAAGTACTTCATCAGGGGGAAAATTTGAAGGTTGTCAACTGGCCAAGTCAATCACCAGACCTTAACCCAGTTGAACATGCATTTCACCTTCTGAAGAGGAGACTGAAGGGAGAAACCCCCCAAAACAAACAACAACTGAAGGAAGGTACAAATCTGGAAAAGAATCACAAAAAAAGAATGCAATAGTTTTTTGATGTCAGTGAGCTTGATGCAGTTATTGCAAGCAAGGGATATGCGAACAAATATTAAGTGTTTTTTACTTTAAGACTATCTGGTCCAATACTATTGCTCACCTAAAGATTGAGTGGTCTGCCACCAAAGGTGCCATGTTCTAAGTTGTTTAACACATCTATATGTAAATATTGGGAAATTAAAGCTGAAATTCTGATCTATTGCCTCATGTTCATCTTTTGATCTCAAACCCAAATTTCTTTACTGTACAGCAAAAACAATAGAAGTTTCAAAACTTTTGGAAGGGAATATATATACAGCTAATAGCGACGTCTTCCTGGCTAAATTATTATGCATAAAGGAAATATTGCAGCCTGTGTATACCATGTATACCTGACTAACAAGTCCTCTTTATTGTTTATTGTTTTATTTCAGCTCGCAAGTAATCCAGGTGTAGAACCAGTTGTTGCGAAATTGGTCTGCCTGCTCTCACTATTGGTTGGAAAGATCTTGATTCCAGCTTCAGCTATAGAATGTGCTGGAAATGCCATTGTTATCTACTTACATTTTAACTGCTTTTTGAAGATTACCACTCTCAAATCTGGACTCAAAAGACAGGGTAGGTGTCTCTTGGCTGTCGGGACTAGACATGAAATTCTTTATATGCCTCCTGCTGCCACCAACACGGGAACAAGTGAAGCAGGGCATTTTTGTGGCTTAATAAACACACAGAAAACACAGAAACAAAGGTCTTATTAGTAGCAGTTTTGAAGTAGTTGATAAAGTACACAAGCATTAAAAGGATAAACACTTTTCTAAGAGGATTCAGATCACTGTTGGTTTTAAACATTGTCTGGCAAAAACATTCTGTATGTTGAGCGTTACCAGAGTCTACACAATACACAGTGATTCCTTTTTCTTCTCCTCCTGGCATGGGGGTTCGCTCATGGCCAGTCTGTTGATAAAATGGTTCGGGTTCTGGAGGATCCCATTCTGTATCAATACAAAGAAGGGCAATAAAAAAAAACAGGAACCAGGAAGCAGTGTGACTATTTCTGGATCAAAAGCATAACAAATGCATACCCAAGTGTTGGATTTTGTCACAGATGACTTCACATTCAACTGGCCAGCGAACACCCTGGAAGGGACAGGAAGTGGAAGGGATAGAAAAGAGGTCCAGTGGTTCCCTTAGGCGTCGGATAGGCCTTCCATCATCAAGGCCAATTAATAGCTGCCTGGTCCTGAGATAGTTCTCCATGTTGAAAGAGACTAGATGTATGACACAAAAGTAAATATAAATGAAAAACAAAATTTGCCACACATACACACACCCACAGACAGCAAGAGAAGACATTTGAGAAGGGAGGTCCTGAGGTTTAACAAGCAGATTAGCTCTGTAACTGAGCAGCTTCTGTTTACTTTCCTGGTCCATCTCCCTTTTAACATACCTGAATCTTTTATAAAGGCAGTAGTACATTTCAAAATTTGTTAGGTGATGCATATGTGCTGGAGGCCATGACCTAACACTTAAGTTACAGTTGGTTTTGGGCTTCAAATGGAACAGTACAGAAAGCAAAGAAATCAAGCAGCTATTAAGTGTTTGAATAATGCTAGAAATATCACTGGAAAGTGATTATAGAACTAGGTTTAAAATTGATATAAAGATTGAAACAATTATACATCGTATTTTGTTGTGGACACCTTATCTAGAAATATTAGTCTTTTACTGGACAATCATCATTTAATCCAAGATGTTAAATTTTAGTTGAGGTAACTGAAGGTATACATTTTCTTTGTGATGGTGTATGGTATATGTCGTTATATTGTTAATGTGATTCATTTCAAATGGACTGAGCTAATAAAGATATTCTGAATCAAGAATAGGTCTCATACAACAATAAATGGTGAATGAGAAACAAATTTGCTAATTTCACTAACTTTAAAAAGAACATTCAACTAGAAAAATAATAATTTTATCACATTTTATCTTCAACATTTCTGTTATAACCCCCCCCCAACATACATTGTCCCTGATGTGCCTGAGGCTGTTCCTCATCCATGTCTGTGCTGTCAGCAGTTGAATGGAGGACATCTGTGGCCACAGAATCATGGCTGCTGTCCCATAGTCTGCCTGTTGATATATTTCTCTGAAGAAACGCAGAACTCTGGCCTAAAAACCAAAATACATATTCAAACAAGTAATTAAATCCCATGTTATTGATAAACAACAGGTCGTTAAGTATCTTTAACATGCATTACTCTTCAATGCACAAGATAAAATTTGGCCTACCACTTGTACTCACATTAGATATGTCTTCATTTACAATGGATATAATTAATCTACACACCCCTGTTAAAATGGCAGGTTTTTGTGCTGAAAAAAATTAAACCAAGATAAATCCTATCGGAATGTTTTTGTCATGGTCTGATGAGAACAATTACGAAAGGTATGATAATTCCAGAATTACAAAAGGTATGTAAAATGGTACAAAAGGTATGTCACCAAAAGAACACCATACCCACGGTGAAGCATGGTGGTGGCAGCACCATGCTTTGGGGCTGCTTTTCTTCAGCCAGAACTGAAGCTTTTATCATGGTGGAAATCATGAATAGCTACAAAAAACAGTCGAATTTAGTGCAAAACCTTCAGGTGTCTGCTAGTAAAGTGAAGATGAAAAGGAATTTCTCCTTTCGGCACGACACTGACCCAAAGCATACATCCATGATACAAGATGCCCTTACAAATTGATGTATCTAAAATGTTTTTGCAAGACAGAGTGAGAAAATATTCCTAAGTCAAGATGTGCCATGCTGATAAGACTGAGGGATGTAATAAAATCAAAAGGTTCTTCAACAAAGTATTAGTATTAGTGCAGACTTATGCAACAAGGTTATTGTAAGTTTTTTCTTTTCCCCTAAAAAGGTTTCTGCATGTTTTTCACTTTATTTGTACACTTTATGTATGTATTACTTTCTTTTACTTAAATAAAAAAAAAAACCCTGCCATTTTAACAGGGGTATGCAGACTTTTTATATCCACTGTAAACTCAGATACGTTGCATAGGTTACTTAACAATCACACCTGAATACTTAATACTGCTTCATTTTTTCCCCAGTAATATAACAAAGACGATTACTCACTAGTTAATACTTAATCGAGACTTAATATACAAGCAAAGATGATGGATGCATTCGAGCACAGACCTACCTGTAAAAAGTCCATAATGCTTTAAATGCTGCAGAATGAACTTCTCATAGGGATCATCCGAGGTCTTGAAGAGATAAAGATTTTAAGTCACACATTAACATACCTACCTGAATTATTGCATCTCAACAGGCAAAGAAAGACAATCTTCCTGAGGTTTATAGTATATTATGTGATATTACCTTTTCTCTCACATTGTATTTTTTTTCCATTTGAAGTAAGGCTACTTATGCAAACAATTTTTTTAGAACTCATGTTTAATACCTTTCGCATATCCTTCTTATCCTTTTTCTTATTCCAACTCTTTTAGTTTTCAGATGATAGACGTTTCCTTTTTTTTTTTTTTTTTGTCTAAAGGGGCTTTTTCTTCTTCTTTGCATTTTACACATAAGCACAACTTGGAAGAAGTACTCATTTTAAACCAAAGGCAACAAAAAAAATTCCAGTAAGAAAAAGAAATGAATGCCATATAGACTAAAGGTTTACAGTTTGGTTTCAGTAAGTGCTCAGTGAAGCTCTATGAACAGATATGGAAAGTTTTACATTCCAGTATGAGCAAAATGTTTGAAGGTTAAAAAAAGGTTTCATTAGACGGTAAATGAAAGCAACAACAAAGTTGATAGAGTTACTTACCTGCATATCATCTCCCGATTTCCGACCGTGTATACATTAACATTACCGTTAACAACGAAACATATAATATACCTTTTAATTCTTCCTAACTCTTAGCGGGCGATAGTTAGCTACTTAGTGTATGTAGCACAGATTAGTTAATATATGACGAGGTAATGTTTCAGTCCGGTGTGAACACTGCTCATGGTATGTTGATCATGTTCATACGCATAGGTTTAAAAACACGTAAGTAAATTTGACTGGCTTAAGACTACTCTGACTTTGTTAATAGACAACAACGGGCTAGCAATAAAGCTAACTAAAACAACACGTTCTTTTTATAAACCTTCTCGCAGTTGCTAGGCATTTTACGTTAGGGGTAGCGTCGTTACCATGGACACCATGCGCACTTTCCGCACAGCAGGCGTAACTGAGTCAATGGTAATGTAAAAAAAAAAAAAAAAATTAAATAATTAAATAAATAAATACATAAATAAATAAATTAATAATATTAATAAAGGAAGAAAGAGGAGGACGTGGGAAAGAGGAAATGTAGCCAATATAAAATAATGCATGTTGATTCGTAAACAGGTAATTAGTTATTAGCAGTGAGTGGTACAGCACCAATAACAACACAATTACTGAAAGAAGGCCACTGACCTTAAGTCATACCTTTAATTTGTTGGCTGTAATATAAATGTCTTTGTGTGCTGCTTTTGAGCTTCCAGAATTTGTATTAAATGAATTCTGACTCTAACTGATATGCGCTATATGGCCCAAAGTATGTGGACACCTGACCATCACACCCATGGTGTTCATCCTCAAACTGCTCCCACAAAGTGCTAATGTGTAACTTGAACATGTGGCCTAGTGAACTACTAAATATTAATTTAATGGTATTCATTTATTTAGTGGCATTGCACTGTAATGCAGGTTTTCAATTACCAATTGGATTGCCCAAACGAGTAGTCCTTATTTAATTGATTTTCATTAACCACTTCATCCTGGTCAGATTCATTCTGGATCAAGAGACTATCCCAGGAATGCTGGGTGCGATTGAGGAATAAAGTAGTCTATGCTGAAACGTTTTACAGCCAAAAGGTAGCTCTCAAGGAAGAGTGTTGGTGACCACTGGTTTAGTAGTTACATACAACACGTGGGTTTAAAGCAACAGCATTTTAACATGCTCCAATCAAGACATTATTAACATAGTTATAACACTGATTTCCCTTTCAAATGCATCATAAAGCACAGCATATTTGCACATCCCCATAGGGCACCTCTTCCTCCAGTTAAACAATCAGAAATCATTCAAGTACTTTAAACACAATTTAAAACCAATTATTTCCTAACTCCTGTGGTATTTGCCTCTCATCTACCAGCTGGACTAGTCCATTGTCTGGTTTAAAAATTTTAAAAAGGGACACTTGAGATCTGTAAGTATTACATTAAGAATTTTCTTTAAAAAATCATTACACAGGTAGTAATATAAATCTATTTATTATTTACAACATAGAAAACTTCAATGACAACCCCACGGCCATTTCCAGTAAGAGACACCACTAACACTGCAGGGGAAGATGCATGTGTAACACCACAGTGGAAAGGGGGGGGGGGGGGGGGGGGTAAATGGAAGAAAGTAGCATGGCTGTAGATGGCTGAACTTTCTCCACATTGAAAATGTTAGTTAGTCTGCTTATGAAGTTTATTGCAAAGCCTACACCCTGCACAGACATAAGAAATTTCACTCCAAGAGCAAGTACTTGTATACAGATCCCTCATCAACAACCTAAAAAACTTCACCACAGAAACTTGAGAAAACCAGTGTTTTCCACCATTTGCAACTGCACATAATTCCATCCCTTTTGTTGCCAAAGATACTGACACAATTCATAAGTTTCAAGGTATCAGTGATGCATGGACATTTTACAAAAGCACTTGAACTCCTACAGTAAATGGTCTTGGGATCAAAGACTCATGATCATGGCACAATACATCTTAAAAACATCACAAAACTTGCCCTAATCTATACAAAAGTCCTAATCTCAAAATCAACACGCTAAAATAAAAAAACTAGGGAAGTTGCTCTGCAATTTTCACAGATCAATGTTGTTGACTGTGAAGGAACTAACAAGAAAACAATAGTATAACAAAAAAATACTTTGTACACTGGGAATTATTTTTTACAAAAATTGTTTATAATAATAATAATAACAACAACAACAACAACAACAACAACAAGTGACTTTCAATGTCTTTCTGCAGAAAATTCACCACTTGAAAAGAGGTGATAATATAAAAACATTCAGTCCATCTTGTGGGAAAAGAAATATACAGTAAAAGACAGTCCATTCCACACTGAAGGGCCGATGCTATGAAGTCTGCATCATCTTCCTCTTCTTTAGCAATCTTTCTCTCCAGTCATCAGGCAGAGCCTCAAAGTTAGCATTCTTCACTGCCTTTCCTCTGCAAATGAGAGAGGGAAATAAATTCAGTCAGAACTTTTTATTACAAAAACAAATGAAAGGATTTAAAAGAAAAATCATTTCTATTGCACTTACGAGGAAAGCTGCTGCTGTTTCCACTCTTCAATGCGTTTGCTGTTTAGTTGGTCTCGATCTTCATCACTAGAGCTTGACTTCTCCTCTTCATCTAGTTCCCTCTGGATACTCTGCCATTTTTTCACTAAAGATGGCATTTTAGTCTTGCTCTTTTTCATCTGAAAAACAAGTTTCTCCATCAGGCTACTTGCATGACATCAGTAGAATGTAATCGAGCCCCCAGATCAAGAAGAGTAAGTACAGAGCAAGTAACGCGAGTGCTTGTGTGTGTGTGCGCGAGAGAGAATTAATCTACCTTGTCCTTCTTTAGCTTCTTAGTTTTGTCGGTCGGCATCTTTGTGGACATTGATTCAATTGGAGGTTGAGGTGGTGGAAGTGGAGGTTGTGAGGGCACAGCTGGCATTGGTGGAACCAAAGGCTCCGATGGCAGAGCAGGTGTAGCTACTGCAGTCATTCCCCAATAAGCATTTGCAGTGATTATAGGGGCTGTGAGATTATGGAACAAAATACATAATTATAGTGACTGGTCTTGAATACTGAATTAATTTAATTATTAACAGTCACATTTATATGAATCAGGTGTTTTAATGCTGGCCTTTGCAGTCACCTGCTGTGGCAGTAGGCTGGGTATAGAGTATGGGACTGCTCCCAATAGTGATGGTTTTGTTCAGCTGTTCTGAGCCTGGAGCTTTCCTCTTCTGGGCTTTAGCCACAGCTGCTTGAGTGGCTGCTGCTTCACTGGCCTGGGGAAGGCAAGCACTTTAAACCAAAGTGTATGCAGAAAAATGTAACAGGAAATTTTCCATAAGGAAGGCACATTTTTTACAAAAAAACAAAACAAAACCCCATACCCTAAATTCCTCTGTTCCAGGAGCAGGTGGCTCAGCATCCTCATCTTCCATTTCTACCTCCTCAATCTCTCCATCATCGCTGAGGGGTGGAGGAGGGGGTGGTGGAGGAGATTCAGGAGGTGGAGGTGGTGGAGGTGGTTGTTCTGCAGGAGGGGGGGGTGTGTCTGGAGGAAGTGGAGGTTGAGGAGCTGACCAATAGGACTGTGCTTCTACGAAGGAGGTACCTGTAGTAACAAACATTAGTGGTCCTTTAAATAGATCTCTAAATGGGTTTCACCACCATTGTTAACATTTATTATCACATCTACAGCATTAAACCTCCACAAATCATGTGAACATCAGACTGTAAAATCAGAAACAGTACAGAAAGTAGGGATGTCACGATACCAAAAATCTAGTAGTCGGTACTGATACCACCAAAAGTACACGATACTCGATACCACGGTGTGGTATAAAAATAAAATAAATAATTAAATAAACAAATAAATAAAACTCTCCTGGAGAACATCCCCCTCTGGCTGATACTGGCAAAAAGAGAGATTGAGAAAGAGAGGGGTATTTTAGTTATCAAACACTGTCCGACAATGAGTGGAGGTGCACTCCTAAACGCACGCGCACCTTATACTCAATGTAAGCATTAGTTTAAATTCACTGATAAGGTGGCAGAACAGAAAGATTTATTAAAAGCATAAACGTTTGAATAATTATTAGTGACATTAGGCTACATTTGCTAACAGGACACGGGCTGAATGGCGATGCATTTTGGCCCATTCGGAGGTAGTTTATAACACTGGAATGTCTTAGCGTCGTTAACAAATATCTGGCTATCGCTAACATTACATGGAGCATAATGTTAGCTGGTTTCACAACAATGCCAGCTGCCTCAAACACACATAATATAGAACCTGTCGTTCAGGTGCTTCGCCAAATTCCAGGTGTTTCCTCGCTTTGTTTGAAATGAACGATAGCATCAGTTGCACACCAGAAACCGATACTAGCTTTCCTTTCAACTAAGTTGGAGCGGAGCTAGACTTGTTAAGCTAAGCTAATCTTCTGTAGTTTTTCCCGTGTGCTTGTAGGCGTTCTTCTTCACCACTTGTGGACCGACTAAAACACTTGAACGTATTTGCTACCCCATCAGGTCCGTAAGAATTGCAACCTCAGTACCTCCATTAGAATCGGTTCGACAGCTAGTGCAGAAAAACCAAGTACCATCACGTTTTAAGAATGTTGGTACCGACTTGGTACCGAAATATCGGTTCTCGTGACATCCCTAACAGAAAGACTGAAGAATTTGGTCAGATGCTCAAATAGCCAAGTAACATGTATGTTCAGAAACTCAGTCATCTTTCTTTGTTCTGACTTTCCAATATTGGTTGTTAAACCGACAGTCACCTACCAATTAGACTACTGGAAGCCTCGGAAGCTAGTGGACCTGTATTTCCCTGACAAACTGCAGAGGACTGGGGTGTATTGGCATCTTCATCATCTTCCTTCACTGCTGGAAACTCCCACTGGGAGGCACTGGTCTGGTCGTTCACATAGAAGTATCGCCTTTGATCTCTAGAGGTGGAGAAACAAACATACAATTCTGTCTTACCAGCTGGCCCCTTAACATGAGACCCAGGGAGACTTAAGGGAAGCAGGGGGTTTCTAGTTCCTTAATGAAAAATCTTGAGCTGGGCTTTGCATTAAGCCCAGGAGAGGAGCCAGATTGGATGTGGAACACTGGTGAAGAACCCACCTTGTGCTCAAAAATGAACAAAAAAGAATTACAGCAAATCCTGAAACATTTATTGAACAGTAGTCATGGCAATACTCACACAGACAAAAACCCACCGAGATGCCTTTGAGAAGACATCTTCAGAAGAGGGTAAAGGAAACAGTATTTATACAATGATCAAATGTTGCAAGGAAACAAAAACAGTAAACAAAGTAGATTGGTCTGACCTTCAGGCTCCAGTGGCAAGGCACCGTCTTCGCTTTAAATGATGCTTGTGCGCTCCAATGTAGTCACTCTGTGTCACTCACTCTCCCATCATTTTGGGGCAGTCCTGTAAAGTTCAAAGCTCTTGCATGTGCAAGCACCTTCCTAAGAGCTAGTGGACCCTTCTGTCTGATTTGGGGGTGACTGGGCTCATCTCTTTGGGGCTCTGTTGCTGTCAGTTGGCTCTTTACAGACGCTCCCTTATAACACAACTTTGGATCTTTCTCCTTGCCTGGCGACATTTCCCAATACTACAAACCAGTCAGGCGTTTGCCATATTGCAGAGGTAAAATAGTCAACAGTCACGAGTGTGGGGAGGGAGTTAAGAGTTTTTAGGGTGGGGTGTGGAGTGATAAAGATGTGAAAGGTAAGGAGCTCGTACCTGTCCCAGTGGCAGGACCAGCCCTTGGGAGTGGCGTTAAGTTCGTAATGTTTTATGTGCTCAGCAGCTTCCTGCAACCTGCGGCGTAGATAATTTCCATTCAGAGCCCCTTCTCGCCAATCCGCTATCCGCGTCTACAAGAAACAGAAGACAATCAGAATCTGTATTTCACTCGGTTATGAGTTTTTATATAAAATTTACTCCAAATTATAGTGGTGAATGGATTTCTACACTGACTAAGCCTACTAGAGAAAAGTAAACCTGCAGAGGTTAAAGGAATAATATCCACCTCCGTTTGTAACAAAAGCAGTTGAAAGTTGGAGATGGCCTTTTTGTCAATTCCCAAGAATTCCATTTTGCTGGTCAAGGTATTGGCAAGCTCTCCAATCTGAAACTGAAAAAGCCATTTCAGGAAACTGAACACATGGTAAATGAGGCTACTCACAACTGAACAATTCATTTGAGATTTGTTGTAATTGGCTGATACATATCAACTTGCTCTATATTTAATATTTACCTTGAGGTCGGTTGTATCCTCCTCTTGTGTTTTGGATACAGTTCTTTCCTGCTCCTCTTTGTCCTCTTGTTTCTCAGCTGTTTTGGAAAGTGCTAGAAAATAATAAAAACATCAAAAATACCCTAAATTGGTGAAAAGTAGCTGTTGTGAACTTATGGCTGTGCGTCACTTATGACATAGCTAAAAGACAATTTATACTGAAGACCAAGGAGTAGCTATATCCAAATATTGTATGCACTGTTTAAAACAGTTTAAAACAAAAAAAGGGTGTTTTTTGTTAAAGCTGCAGCAAAGCTACTTCCTATAGGCCACATACTGCCAATGCAGCAACATAAATTTCAATAACTGTTACTAATACAATGACAGTGAGACCTAATAAAGAATATAGTCTTTCTTGTAAATCTTCTATAAAGAATATATCTTGTAAATCTTCTATATGACCTTAAGGTTGTGGTATTGCTTTTGACATTTTTTCTGGAGTTACCTATATCCACAGGTTCTGCAGTGTCCCATTCTGTTTTGTCAGAACTTCTACTGTTTGAGTCAGGACTTTGTGCCTGAAGAAAGGCTGTTTTCCATTTAGTCTTCTTCAAAAGGCCTCGAGAACCCTCTTGACTTGCCTCAGAACAGGGGCTTGAACCACCAGCACTGCCATCCCCTTCTTCTAAGGCACGAAGTTCAGCCTGGGGTGAGAGAGGAGAGTATTGCTTTAGAATCTTTATAGATAAGGACGCACCAATCGCTTGGCCAGTGGTCGATTTTCACCCTGATCAACGTTGACTGGCGATTGGCAGATTAATGATGATTGCACATACAGTAGATATAAAAAGTATACATATCCCTTTTAAAAACAAACATTTTAGGGAAAATAATAATAACAACCACCTGGCATTCAAGCCTGCCTACATCACCCCAAACCATGTGGCAAAATGTGTTATTTTCTCATGAGAATGAGGTAGAATCTTTTGGGCATAAGTCTCAAGATAGGTTTGGACCAAAAACAAGACCACTCATCACAGGTTTGGACCAAAAACAAGACCACTCATCACCCAACGAATACTAGGACACTGTTGTCTGATGCTGTACAATTATGGCTCAGACATTTTGGGGTCATAAAATAACAGGATTAAAGATTAAATATTACATAATGAAAAGAATTCGGTCATTAAAGTTCTCCATTTGTGCAACCTAATTAACAATATATGAGAATTTATAAGTGTGATACTACTAATTAAATAGGTTAGTGCCATACCTTTTTCCTCTCTAATGCAAGCTCCAGTTCCTTGGTATCCTCCTCCGTCTCCTCTTCTCCATCAGAGTTTTCTCTAGAGTGGTTCCTACTTTGCTGATTACACTGAGCAGGGCTTTCTCTTCCATCACACGGAGCAGGAGAACCTAAAGATGCCTCTCCCTCAACCGCCGGAGCATTCTCCACCTTCTCATCCATCGCTAGAATCTTCTTCCTCCATTTCTCTTCTGCCACTTTCACTTCAGCTGGTATTAGAGGTGCGAGAAGTGAGGCAGCTACCCCTCTCCTCTCCTCCTCATCACTAGTTAAAGCCACTACACTCTCCATTACTTCCTGTGTAAAGAGACAGGATTAGGAATTATCTATAATTTAATACAAATTTAACTAGACTGGATTGTGTAAAACGTAAGATATCTATGAAATAAATGAATAACAGATATGGAGAAAGTATTTTAAACATGCCTTCTTTTTTGGTTCCTGTTTCGTTGCAGTGACAGTCTGAGCTGAGTGCTGTTCAGGATAACTCACTGCGTGCTGCAACACCTCGCTGTCGTTAGCAGATGAGCTGTGAAATACAAAAACTGTTCAGCTGAAATAAACTGATTATATTTAAGATAAGGCTTCTGCAGAGTAAACGGTTTGAAATGTTAAAAAATTATTATTTAAACAGTAATGTCCACATTTTTGATAGATCATGGTAAAAAAATATTTTGCTAACTCACAATTTTTGATAGTATTTAATTCCCAAAACTCACCTCTCTGAGTACTGCTGTAAACTCTGCATCTGATTAGCCAGATAGTGGGGAAGCTCCCAGGCCACCTCATTAGTCTGGGTGTTCCAGTAGTAGTAGCAGCCCGTGTTCTCATCCCATACCTCCTGCCAATCACCCATTTCAACCCCAACTAAACCGAAAACACACAAAAAAAACCTAAGTCCCAGGTTTGTTTTCTGGATAGGGCATCATTAAATCCCATACTTAATACCTATTGTTTTAGAAATTCTCTTTCATAATAACCAGCATCTAAGTAACTCTTATCATCAACAAATATATTATAAAGCCATCAATTACTGACAGAGTTAAACCCAAGATTTTTTTTAACCGTTTGCTCTGCTTTCATAAGCTAGAAAGTTTTTTTCCCCCCTTGAATAAATAACATTCAATGCAATTCTAAACATTTTGACAATGTGTTGATGGTAGGGACTTTCCATTTAGCTTTAATAGTGAAATTCAGAGGCTGCCAATTAATTTACTGACCTCCTGCCAGGGAGTACTGTGTATTATACTGAAATTCCTGTGAAGAGCCATTCTGTGAATAAGTGTGCTGCTCTGTCTTGGGTTCAGGCCGAGGAGGGGTAGGTGCTGGAGCATTGGGCTCCTCTTTTAAAGTATCATCGGTTGGGACTGGCTGAGTGGTGATAGCATCGATTTCCTGTAACAAAGATAAAGAAACAAAAATTTAAATAGCACCACTCACACAGATCTAGGGTAGATATTTGAGAAAGCCTTTACAATTATATTTTTCAATTTGAGTAAATAAGACAAAATACATCAAGACTTAAACAACCATATCCAGAAAATTAAATAATGTTACTCACGGCCATAAAATTTGCAAGTGTACTGTCAAAGTCTGCGGAGCGATTGAGCTTCGCTTTGGCAGCAGAACTGCTTGCTTCAGATGCATCTTCTTCCTCACTGTCCTCATAAGCACCGAGCAAAGACAAGCCCTCTGTGAAACAAATCCTTGGCATGTCACTTCAGAATCATTTTACAACATGTATTCAAAAAAAACAAAAATGACTTGGAAAAAGATCCACCTATTCATTTACTAAGAAAATGCACTTGCTATTATTTCAGAGATTTCCAAAATGGGAAAAACACAAACTGAGATTTAAGAGAGACGCTTTGAAACTGGGGGAAACAGATCTTGTTTACCAGTCTTTATTGTTCTAACTTGTACATAACCAAGAATGTAATACTGTATTACAGTTAATCTTTAATTCAAAGCATAAGCTACATGTGTGATACATGGTTTAGTAACATTTGATGTTATATGCTCTTTAAACACCGGCATTTATTTTATTTAAGTTTTCCCAGTTTGCTTTGTTTATGATCAATGTGCATTTAAAATGGAAAATAAAGGAATAAAACTCTATGAACAAGAAACGTTACAGGCAGCTATCAGAAAATTCTTTACTCACGTGTTGCCTTCACCGCTGAGGTCTTCATTTCCATGTTCACCTCTCTGTAGACTCCTTGCCCGTCCTTGCCTGTATTACCCTCAGTCTCCCCTAAAAGACAATTTCCCAATTTCTTAGAAAACTGAACACTGCAAAGAAATTTTGCTACTGAAATGCCCAAAACAAGCAGGAAGGGGATCCTTTCACAGGATCTCATCATTCAGTTTGAAATATGAATTTAGTCCAACTATTGATGTGTTTGAAATCATAGCTACTTACTAAAGACCTTTGTATTTCTTGTCAGAACGTTTCCCTTAAAATATGTTTAGGTTAAAACTAGGATAGATTAAGATCAGAAAATTAACAACTTTCAATAAGAAAAATTATTGAGTGTGAATGGGATCGTTTTTAAACCATTTCATTTCAGTGACCAGTCTTATTAGCTACCAAATGACAGGAAGGGCTCCCCCCCGAAAAATAATAAAGCGTTTAGAAAATCTCAAGTATTTTTTTTAAAGCAATTTAGATGAAGTTAGGAATCTGAAAAATGACAATGGTCTAACTAGCATGAGGAGCTGCAGCTCGGCCTGTGATTTGGCAGCTGCTCAGATCAAGCTGAATTATTCAGCAGAGCTAACAATTATTATAAACGTTAAAAAAAATGCAACAACTTTGCTAGCAGTTGATATATTTACCATCGCCTTATTTTAAAACAGCCTCCACACTGAGAAACGCGGCGTTACACTGATGTTAGCTAACTTTCTTTTGTACACGTCTAGCCCGTAAACCAGCCTTAAGAGTAGTAGTAGCAGCGAAGCCATTATTTCCTCCTTTGCTGTCTCTTACAGTGTACCTTACAGGGAAAACGGCGGTTAAATCCGTTAATAAAACCAATGTGTGTGTGTTTTTATACTGTTGCTCGTTTGCTTTTAAACAGAATTTGCTAGGTCACGCGGATGTTTTATCTGCTGCTAATCCCTACGGGCGGGCTAGCAGAGTTAGCAAGCTAACTGCTAGCTGGAAAACATTTGTGGCTATTTCCGGATTATGCAGCAACACTTTTCCTTGCCATTCGAGCAAACTAGTTATATTTTATTAATATTCAGCTAGCTAGCTAATTGGGTACGTTATTGCTGTTTTTATTATTATTATTACTATTATTAAAATGTTCGGTTGGTAGTGGCCTAGCTTATTGAGTTTAGTTAGCGTGGTTGGTCAAAGTGCGATGCTCGAGCCGGACCAGCCTGGCCTAAGGCGAGGCTCGGGTGTATTCATGTCTTAACGAATGGAAAGATTTAAAACACCGGTTCTGACCAAACTAAGAGATGAAATACACATACGCACAGAAACAAAAAGGGTATTTTCTGACCTTCAGACCCAGAGCCTACAGCCTCGTCTCGGCCTGCTCCTGTGCCGCTGCGTAGTCCAGGCGGTGAGAGCTGTAAAATGGTCCGTCGGCCCGTCCCTGTGCGGGTTTTCTTTCCCATCACTGTGTGCGAGTGGCGGTGGGGCGCTGAGAATGGAGCGGTGTTACTGCCACTACATCAGCTTCACTTTCAGTGCCGTGTGAAAGCAGCGACACCACAGCGCTTCTAGCGTCTCCGGAATAAAATATCAAACACCGCACCGTTTATTCTCTTTCAACTCTCTCAAGCACGATCCATAACACTGACATAAAGTTGGTTTGACGTTGGACGTTCGATATTCGAAGATATGCGGAAATTAAGGGACCGTCTCTAAAGTTACATACGACATTGTTAAACACGTTTCTAACTTCAATCGCATCTGAAGGGAATGATTTACAGTCATATAACCAACTGTAAAGTGTTCAACTAGGTGTCCGGTATAACGCACACCTTTTAGATTTTCTGATATTTGTTAAAATAAACTATTAAATCACATTTAATTTTGACATGTATTCCATTACTGATTAGGCCCATACACAAAATACACCATAATTTAAAGCTAAATAGCATTTGAAGGGAATGATGATCTAAATGTCCGGTATGATAAACACCTTTTAGATTTTTGATCTTTATTAAAATAAGCTATTACATCATATGTAAATTAGATATGAATTTCACGACAGAATGGGCCCATACACAAAATATACCATTATTTAAAGCTCAAGAGCATTTGACTGCAAGTCATTCCCTTCAAACGCTATTGAGCTTTAAATTATGGTATATTTTGTCTATGGGCCTATTCAGTAATGAAATACATGTCAAATTTAAACGTGATTTAATAACGTGATAAAATAAGCATTTTAACAAATATCAAAAATCTAAAAGGTGTGCATCATACCTGACACCTAGCTGAACATTTTACAGATGGCTGTGTGACTGTACATCATTCCCTTCAAATGCTATTGAGCTTTAAATTATGGTATATTTTGTGTATGAGCCCATGCAGTAATAAAATACATGGCAATATTTATATATAATTTAATAGTTTATTTTGTTAAATATCAAAAATCTAAAAGGTGTGCGTTATAGCTGACACCTACATGGACACTTTACAGTTGGTTATATGACTGTATGTCATTCCCTTCAAATGCTATTGAAGTTAGAAACGTTTAACAATGTCCTATATAACTTTCGAGACGGTCCCTTAATTTCCGCATATCTGCAAATATCGAACGTCCAACGTCAAGCCAACTTTATTCCAGTCTCAGAAACCCCCTTTAAACAGTTGTTTGATACCCGTACTTCTCATACATTCTTCTGATTTGACCAAAAGGCCATTTAAATGGTCTTCATGTGCCATTCTTGTCGTACCTCTAGAATTATTGGCACCCTTTATGAAACATGTGCAAAATTAGCCCATGCAGTGTGATACAACAGTAGGCTTATATATATATATATATATATATATATATATATATATATATATATATATATATATATATATAGGGATTTGTTTAATTCTTACACATTTCCCTGCTGAAAAAAATAACCCAATAGAAACCATCACAGAAATTCTAGTGGTTCCCACTACAAACACCATTACCATCCATCAGCTAACCATTAAAAGCATTACTGTTACCATTATTGGTCCGTAATTGTATGAACTGGACATAACATGCCAGTAAAACGAGGCAGTGAATTACCAGTAGAGATCCACAGGGACCATTACATTCCCATTAAAAAGAATACAATTGCCATTAAAACCATTACAGTTTCGATGGGGGGGGGGGGGGGGGGGGGTTCAATGTTTTTTCCCCCTTTTCAGCAGGGTTTTCATTCATCATTTAGAGTAACCTTATTTTTTCTGAAAATCAAAATGCCTTGCTAGAAAGGGGAAAAAAAACAGAAACCCTCCTAGAATTTGAAATGGTTTTAATGGTTATAATGGGAATTGTACTGATTTTAATGGAAACTGTAATGGTTCCTCTTTGTCTCTATTGGTAATAAGTTGCTTTCTACTGGTGGCATGTTATGTCTAGTGGATACCATTAAGAACCATAGTAGGTATTAATGTGTAATGGAAACCATTTGGTAATGATTTTAATGGTTATTGTAATGATATTTGTAGTCCAAAATATTAGAAGTTCTGTGATGGTTTCGATTGTTGTTTTTTCATCAAGGTGGTCATACATTGATTGATTCATTCATCTCTGGATCACTGAGAGTGAGGTGAGAATACACCCTGAATGGGACTGGTGTTATCCACACTATTTTGCATGTCATCCTTACTACAGCATCACAATTTCAGCAATTACAGCATCATGTAGGATGACACAATTTTGCATGTCATCCTATGGCAGCACATATACTAAAATTGGAACAATACAGAGAAGATTAGCATGGCCCCTGCTCAAGGATGACACGTTAAATCATGAAGCATATCATCCATACACATATTCACATTTGGGAAAGTGGGAGGAAACCAGAGTGCCCAGAGTCAATTCAGACACAATGAGAACACAAATAGAGTAAACTAAACTCTATGACTGAACCAGGGTCTCTGGAGCTGTGAGGCAGCAAAGCTACCCACCATTCCACCACCTAAGTGGTAGCTAAGTGGTTAGGCACTGTGATACTGAGAAGAAGGCATGAATTCAAATTCCAGCCAACTGCCACTGTTGGGCCCTTGAGCAAGGCCCTAAGCCTCATCTGCTCAGTTGTATCCTGTCTCAACTAGTTTTAGCTAATGATGTAAATGTAAAAATAAATTAATTAATTAAATAAAAAGGTTATATAGCAGCACTGACTGTACTATAAGCACTGAGGCTCTTTATATAATGACAAACATGGTTGGAGGCACCCTGAAGTTTGTGCAGGGTTCAAATCCTGAAACTGATATAGCCATTGCAAAACACTTATTTTGTGTCCTGCAAACATTTCTGTGCTGATTTGGATGTATGTTTGGGTTCATTATCTTAATTTTCTTAACCTCCTGATAGAGGCAACCAGGTTCTGGTTTATATCTATCACTCACGTTCAGTAACACTTTATCCAGGTCAGGGTGATGATGGATCTGGAGTCTATCCAAGGAACCTTGGGTGTGAGGTGGGAATACACCCTGGGTGGGACAGCTGTCCATCACATGGTTTGGAGTTTAGCAAGATTTTGGGTTAAGGAAATGATTGTGGATAAATTACATCCCTGAAGTGCATCACTGCCTGCTAGTTCAAGTTTAAGTGGCTTTATTGTTATTTCAACCATATACAGCTGGTACAGTATACAGTGAAACAAAACAACATTCCTCCAGGACCATGGTGCTACATAAAACAAGACACTAATCACATGAGACAACACAGTACTAAAGCTAGTGTCAGAATGAGCTGAAGACATGTTTGCTCTTTACACTCGCTGCAATCTGTTTGTAACCAAAACACTAGAGCAGTTTGGGTATTCAACACTTCAAGCCCGTAGCAGCATGTAGAGTAGCTGTAGACTTAATATCTCTTTGTCTCCTGCCACTGGATGAGTCCCAGACAGCATACCAGTGCATTATATAGTATGTGAAAATTGTGCATTGATGTAGGTAACCTATTACCATAAAGGAAATAATGTTTTACTTACTATTAGCATACTATATAGTATGCTAGAATGCAGTTTGGGACACAAACTTTAAATCGCCAACTGGCACTGAAAACAGACTAACTAATATTTAAATAATATTATTTAAATAAGTAATTTTTATTAGAGGTGCCTATAAGTTTTATTTAGTTTTAATGATGGTGCTGTATAATTAAATTCAATAGCATTCTAAATAACATACTTTCATAATAAACAAAAACAGAAATTTGAGACATATTGGAATTTGGTCACTTTTATTGTGCCATGTCTCTGTGACAGAAGCAGTGACAATCTCATAAATGTTGCTGACAATAATCCAAAATGCACATAATATCCCATCTGAATGTTAGCATACTGGTGCAACTTCATATGCACTTCTATTAATTCTATTAATAAAGGCAAAAATGCAATATACAAAGTTGCTAAAACAAAGTTAATCTCTGCAGAAAACAGCAGCCTGTTCGACACTCCACCAGGAACCAGGAACAGCAAGAATGATGATAAAAGCCTATTTAAGGTCTTACATTAAACTGGAGACCCAAATCTGTCACTTCAAACATGCATTATTGAGGAGGTGAGGTACATTGTTGGAATTTAGCAATTCATCATTGGAAGACCCTTCAATACCTCATACATTTTAATTCCAGATAATCTCTAAAACAGAAATTATATATCTTTACAGAAATCAAGGAATCATAAAGCAGGAAAATTAAGTTCTTGCATATTATATGAAAAAAAAATCTGTACTGTGAAACCTAAAGTTGTCCTGAAATGTTTCTTTCATTATTTCAGAGAAAATATTTTCACAAACCATTGATATATCTAAAAATTCTCTTTTACAACATCGGGTAAGAAACATATATGAGTATTACTGTTCACTGTTTTGCTACACTGGCTATATTAGACATTAAACAGCATACTAGTTGTACAGTTTCTATTACTCATTCTCGGGCAGCTGTTCTCTCACCTCTGTGGACACCTCAGCTGTCTTTTCTTCTATAGACACTTCAGTTGTCTTTTCTTCTATAGATCCTTCAACTGTCTGACGTTCAGCTTCATCATCCCCATCATTGGGATTGTCAGCCCAGCGGCCCACCCGCTGCACACCTTCTCCTACCAAAGGTGCGTTAACACATGGATTATGGTCATAGATGATCTTCTTAAGCCCTGTCAAGTGAATAAGTGGTGGAAAATACTGTATGTGGTTCCTGTCTACATCAATCACTTCCAAACCGTGCATTTCCAAAAGCACTGGTGGAAATTTATTCAGGACATTGCCTGATAACCAAATACTTCGCAGCTCTTTTAACCTCGCCAGCTCACCAGGCAAACTACGAAACTGATTGTAACCCAGATGTAGAGTTCTGAGGTCAGAAAGCTTACATACTACAGATGGGAGCTTTGTAAGGCAGTTGTTGTCTAGCCATAATGTCTTTAGTCCTCTGAGCTGAGCCAGCTCATTTGGAAGTTTGTAAAGTTGATTATTCCCAATGTAGAGGATGTTAAGTTGTCGAAGACTGCAAACAACCAGAGGCAGTTCCACAAAACAGTTGAAGTCCAGAGCCAGAATTTGAAGCTTTTCCAGATTATGAAGCTCAGGAGGCAGACTGTTCAAGTGGTTATTACTCAGATAAAGTTTAACAAGGTCAGTGAAGGCACAAACTCTAAGGGGAAAACGACGAAGATAACGGCTACTCAGGTCTAAGTTGCAATCATGAGGCATCTCCTTCAAGTCTCCCACCAAGAATCGCTCACATCGGTCTGATGGAATGAAGGCCACGGCTCCCCGAACAAGATTTCCCATTACTCCACCCTGCACTCATGGTCCCTTCATAAAGTAGATGAGCTTATTAATAGAAATGGACAAATGCATCATCCTTTGTCATCAATAGTTAATACTGTAATTTGAGTCAGTAAGAATCCTCTATGTAAATACTTGAATCTTTGTGTTTCACATATTTTATTTTACATACTCTTGACTTTAAATAGGCTTTCCATTAAATGTTAAACAATACCCCATATGGTAAAACTGATAAGCATCATTACTTACTAAAAAGCAGAAGAAACTTCCTTTTGAAGACTGTATGAGTCTTTCTTCCTGATGATTTAATCTTTTTATCCCCAAAAGAATATGATGGTTTTCTTGCCCTGCACTCTACACTCCCTGTGCCTTGCTCTGAGCTTGCTGACTCCTTTGAGTGCCAAAGATGATACTCAGCTTGCCCCTCCTCATGCATGTTACATGAATTCCAGGCTATGGAAAACAGAGCGCTGATAAGTAAAGTATGCAGTGGTTATGGAATGTGAAGTGAACTGAGCCTTGGGCATTTATCTAGCCTCTCACCCACAACAATCACTAATTAAGTAGCACTCAACAATTCAACCAGACAAATTCCACAACAGCAATTCAATTCAATTCAATTCAATTTTATTTGTATAGCGCTTTTTACAATAGACATTGTCTCAAAGCAGCTTTACAGAAATATCAACACGGTATACAGATATTAAAGGTGCAAATGTATCCCAACTGAACAAGCCACTGAGTGGCGACGGTGGCAAGGAAAAACTCCCTAAGATGTTTGATTGTTTAGACAGAACATAAGCAATACTTATCAGGTTGGGAAAGTGTTTTTGTTTTTTTGTTTTTTTTAGATTAGGCATAAAACTACAGTCATGTGAAAAAAAAATAAGTACATCCCATGGAAATTGTTGGCTTTTTAATTTTAATTTTTTTATTTTTAACATATTTGGACAAGCAAACATTTGATCATCTTTGAAACAGTGCCTATTAATAAAGTTGATGTACTTGAACAAAACCACAAGGAAAAGTAGCTTTTCCAATCATTTATTCAACAGAAATAATAATAGATGTGGTATTCTTCTATGGAAAAGTAAGTACACCCTTGGTCTCAGAAGCTAGTATTGCCCCCTTTAGCAGAAATAACTTCTTATAGGCATTTTGCATAATTGCCCACCAGGCTTGCTGGAATTTTTGACCACTCTTCCATGCAATAGTCTTTCAGTTGCAGTTGCAGATGTTTGGGGGTTTTCTTGCATTTACTGCCTGTTTCAAATCCCCCCAAAACATTTCAATAGGATGCAAATACGGGCTTTACTAGGACATTCCATAATCCTCCATGTCTTCTTTTTGAGACATTCCTTGGTGGATTTGCTAGTGTGCTTAGGATCATTATCCTGCTGAAAGATCCGCTTTTGGTTCAACTTCAACTTTCGGACAGATGGCCTCATATTATCTTCAAGCACTCTTTGATATGATGCAGAATTCATAGTTGAATAATTGAATCCAAGCTGTCAAATCCCTGAGGCAGTGAAACAACCCCAAACCATAACATTTCCACCACCGTGCTTCACAGTTGGTATGAAGTGCTTCTCCTGAAAAGCTGTCTTTGGTCTGTGCCAAACATGCTGTTACAGTGGCCAAACAACTCTATCTTTGATTCATCTGTCCAGCGCACATTATTCCAAAAGGCTTGGTCTTTGCCTATATGCTCATTGGCAAACTGTCTTGCAAAGGCTTTTACCTGGCACACCCATGCAGGTCAAATTTGTGCAATTTCTTTCTAATTGTAGAAGCATGCACTTTGACACCAACAGTTACAAGAATTACTAGCAGATCCTGTGATGAAATTTTGGGGTTCTTGGAGACTTCTTTTTGCATCAGACGGTCTGCTCTTGGGCTGAATTTGCTGCTATGGCCAGTCCTGGACAAATTGGCAGTCATTTGAAATCTGTGCCATTTGTAGATTTTTTTATATCACTTTTACCATGTGAAAATTACTACATTGTGAAAATTGTCACTTTCATGTCTCATGTCGTGGAAATTAGACAACGCCCGCAGACTCGTCCTCTGAAGGTAAAAAGGTTTATTACAGAAAGATGGTTAATACAGGATAGAATAAAGCAGGATAGAATAATGAGAGCGCTCTGAAGCGCTTGTGCTGAACCACAGAGCATGACACACTTCTGTGTACAGATAAGCAGCAGTTTGAGGAAATTCAAACAGGCTTTGTTTTAGGGTCTTGGAAGATGTGTAGATGAACCTTGAACAGAAGAACATGTTTGTGTCTCTGTAAGCAGATAAACATTCTGTACTGATCTCAGTGACATGACATGGCCTTCTTAGGCGTTATCCTCAGATGAACAGAAAAAGAACAGGAACAAAACTATTACAAAGTAAAAATAAGTAATTTCCCTCACATTTCCCCCATTTTATCATTATAAAATATGATAACTAAAATTAACAGAGAAATTAATAACAAATGGTCAGTATCCATGACCTCCAGCCCCTGAAAACGGAGTTCAACCAACCAAGCCCCATCTCGCTAGTCTGCGGAAGGGTGCCTATCACAGACCGCATGTGTTCAATGATAGAATAACCATTATGTGTCTGCGTGACGAGGGGCCGTGTGACGTTGTGTGGGTAGCACTGTTGGCATTGATTCTTCTGACGAAAGGTGATACAGAACGGTTTACTGAGGCGGCCAATATCTTGCCATACGGGCTTTTAACTGCTAACTGTTGTCCAATCTGCAGCAATAGTCTACTAAAGAACTTCGCGGGCTTATGTGGGACCTATAGAAATCACGTTGCCTTAGGCACTTAGTCCCGTTACCACGATCAGCTAAATACCAAATTTGGGTAAAAGTGTATGCATCATGCACTCTTTCTGCTGCAGTGATGCAGTGATTGATCATTATATCTTCCACCCAATAAACCTCAATATCGCACTTTGGTTTATCTTTCTAGCTTAAGGGTCTACCCCCAGTGTTGTCAGGAAAGATCCCAGTGATTTGTGAGTTTATTTCTATGACAGGGCTTACTAACACATACCACCTATACCAGGAGAAAGGTGCACGATTAGGAATAGGTTTGTATGTATGAGTTGATGTGCAGGTCGACATCTAAGGATTTGTGTCTAGTCTGCAACAGTAGTCTGTGGTCAGGGAGCTTTGGGGTGTAAGAGTAATTAGAGAAACCAATGCTTCATTGCAGCCATCATTCCCCCTTTTGATGCATGGTCCCTGCCATGCATCAACTTTGAAGACAAGGACAGCCCTGGGGGCATTGCCAAACTCTGTCAATAACTGTGCAGCCTGCTTTGTGCCACACAGCCTTTTCCTCGTCCGTAGCTCGTGCTTGGAGCTCTGAAAGCTGTAAAGAAGGAGTGATTATTTTCTTTTGAGTTTTGGGACCATAGATGCAGCATTTCCTAGGAAAACAGGGTCTAATTTGTTAGTGTGTGCATCACATTTGCATACTGCAATAGTTTTTGGGAGTAGGACTATATCCAGCACTTCAGAGAGTAGTTTGTGGTGGGCTGTGTGTGTTCCTGAACTCGTCAGGAAGTTCCTGTGTTTCCAAATTATTCAAAAATCATGTACTACCTCAAAGGCATATCTACTGTCTCTGTAGATATTTACTGACTGTCCCTCATCATATCTTCATGCCTCTATGAGGGCATATAGTTCAGCTGCTTGTGCTGAAAGGTTTGAGGGGAGACTTCCTGACAGACTGTCTTGTGTGCGGTTACTACTGCATAGCCACTCGATTTTTACCTGTCTCTGGGTCACGTGACGCTGACCCGTCCACAAAAAGGATCAGATCTGGGTTTTCCAATGGAACATCCTTCAGGTCGACTCTAGGGGAGCAGAGTTTGTTAGTCAGTACAACACAATTATGTGGTTCCCCGTCTCCCTCTGTTGGAAGAAGAGTAGCAGGGTTAAGGACAGTATATCTTTTTACAGTGACATTTGGCATGTCTAGTAGTATAGTGTTATGATGCAGCCACCATTGGGTGGAAAGGTGTGAGGTTTTCTGTTCAAGTAGGAGTAACAACACCTCATGTGGAACCAAGAGGTTAAATTCTGAGTAACCTACCAGGTCTCTGGATGCCACGACAGCTTTTTCAGCTGCTGCTACTGCACATACACACAGTGGAAATCCTGCAGAGACTGGATCCAACTTACCTGAGAATGAGCTGTCCAACCTGTTGCATATGCCATCTCTCTGAGTGGTGCTTCTAGAATGATATAGTTTAGAATGAAAGTTCTGCGATACAAACACATACCTAGGAAAGATAGAACCTGTTTCTTCGTCAGAGGCTTGGGAATCTTCTGAATGGCAGATACTCTGTCTGTGGAGAGTTTCCTTCCACTGGTGGAGATGTCGTTCCCTAGAAATCTCACTTCTTGTACATACTTTAATTTGGAGAGACTTGCTTTGTGGCCTTCTTTGGCAAGATGCTGCAACAATTTAATGTCAGTTTCACACTGTGCCCTGGAGAAAGTAGGAGAGGTGCTAAGCTGTCCTTTAGCATTTGGTTGTATTTTGTTAGTGACTCTCAATACTCTTAACACAAGCAAGTGAAAGTGTAAGGACATCCGTCAAATATGAATGCAAACCGAAACTGTCTTTATCAAGAGATATACTGAAAAAACGCATTAGCTAAATCTACAACTGAAAACCATTCGCTATGTGCTGGAACCTGGCTTAATGTAGTGTAAGAATTTGGCACGTCTGGAGCTCTCTGACTGCTGCATTAACTGATTGCAAATCTTATGCAAATCTCCATTCATCACGTTGTAGGATGTTTTTTTGCTTCTCACACTGGAAATATTGGAGTGCGCATTGACGAATCAGGACAGGGGACAATGACCTTAATGTGAATTAAGTTAGTGAATTAAATACTGGCCTAATTCCCTCAATAGCTTCTGATTTAAGAGGGTATTGAGATTGTCTGGGCCTAAAGTCAGTTTTGGCCATGATCACAACTGGTGGTGCACTTCTAATCAGGCCTAAGTCATGTTTCCCTTGGGCCCACAGCCCAAGAGGCACCTTCTTCAATTGTGGGTGTGTCTCTAGGGGTGTGGGGCTTGTCCCAAGGTTCAGAAACATTCCCTTGTCATGACAAATAACATCCCGGTTAACCTTGCACATTTCCGGAAAGAATTTTTATAAACTCCCAGTGTCAGGTTGTACCACATGTTGGAGGTGGGTTTCTGTTCCCAATCTGTAATGTTCCCACTCTCACATAATCTGACCACAGTCCCACGTCGTTCTACTGTTTGGTCTTTATTTTGGCTAATGAGACGTGGGGCGCTGATTCTGGGACAAAAAATACACGCAACTGCATGTCACTCAATTTGACTGAACATGCACAAAATTTGTCACACCAATATAGGTACAGCTCTTCACTTTCTGGGATATCCATAAACCATTCTTTCTCAAAATTAAAGCCTCTTCCTTCATGCACTTGCGCTGTACAATGAAGGGCAGAGGACAGCATAAAATCAACATAGTTGTCCTTCATCTTATCATGTGCGAATGTCAACCAACGAACACAGGATCCAGGCTTGTTATGCATGGACCATTGATAAACACAGAGCTCTGCTTCTTTAACAAATGGAGTTCCCAAAGATGAGTCATCAGTTATTGTTACTCCCTGAGGTGAGGACATCAAATTTAAGTGTAAAACACACATTAAGTCCCTGCCCAGTAGATTTACTGGACATGAAGACGAAATTAGGAATTGGTGGGTTACTCTTTTCCCATTTTCACATTCACAAACTAGCGGTTCAGAGAAACGTTCTAATATTGTATGTCCTGTCACACCTATGGAGTGCAGTGACCGTGAACTCATTTTCGGGGATTCTTTTAATTCGCAGTGTTTTATTACTGAATACATTGCTCCTTATATTTACCAAAAATGTGACACTTTGTCCGTTAACTACAAGAGATATACATGGTAACTGTGTAAAAGGAGAGGCATTATACTTTAAAAGGTTAAGGTTCATGACTGGTTAAGACATTTGTGAATTGTCAGTCTCACTAATGTTGGATGGGGGTGTGTGCATATATTCCTGTTCTTTGTGAGCTAACTGATAGTTTGGGTGTCTGATGTCACCTCTTCTGTTCCCAGGTGCCTCACCCTTCCCTTAGCTCCGCCCGTCAGTTCGCTTCTACTCTGGACAGTCTCTTGCAAAATGTCTAACTTTTCCGCAGATAAAACATGTGAAGTTGTATCTGTGGGGGTTACCACCTGGCCTTCCTCGTCTGCGTGCTTTTGGTTTTCCTCTCCTCTCCATCTTTCTTTCCTTTGCCTCTCGTAGGAGCTTCTCCGCGTGGTTTGCATACCTTTCCACTTGTGTGAAGCTTCCGGTGTTCCAGATGATACATTGTTGTTTGACTATAGCGGCAATTTCCGGTATTATGCCGTTCATAAACCTGTTTCTGAGATGTGCCTCCCATGCTGTGATGGCCGCCTGCCCATCTGCCAGAGCGTCGGGTTTCTCCAAGCCTGAGTTTGCATCATGGATCTCAGTGAGCCTGGACAGGTACTGTGATACAGTCTCTGAATCTTGCTGCTTGCACTTTGCTTTTTTTTGTCATGTCTATTCGCACAGGAAAGGTGTTCGTCAACCTCTGCTGGAGTGCTGCGATTTGTACTCTGCACCTTGCGGTGACTTCATCATCTCTCTGTGGGTTGATCAGGTGGATATCATCCTCTGGAAATTCACGTGAAACCTTGACCCAGGCCGTGCCAAGTTTTACCATGAGCAGTCATTGTAATTCATGACTGGTGAGTCTGAATTCTCTGCAGTATATCTGAAGTTCATCCCCAAACTTTCATCCTCCTACTTCACGGCGCGTCGGCAGATGTGTCATGCTGCTCCTGATGTCTTCCAATGTCCAGGGTCTGCGAACTAGCATAGGGCCTCCTTCTCTGGCCCCTTCTAGCATTGTGGCATGTACCACAGCATGCATTGTCCCTTCTCTGTCTGATTTTGTTGGTCTGAAGCCCTCAGGCAGCAATGTTGTTGGTCCCTTCACTTGGGATCTCGTGTGTAACGCCACCAGTGAAGCAGGACAGCTGGCGCATAGTTCAGTAGGGGTTGGTGGCTCAGTTCTGAGAGGTTCGGATGGAGTGGCGTAGGCTGGGCCGCTTCATCGTAAAGAGGTGCCTCTGAAACTGCAGGTTCCTCCCTCTTTATTGGCTGTGGGCATCACGGTGGGGCGGAGTCCAGGCCGGGATCGGCTTTCTGCAATTTAGCACACTGAGAAACAGTTGAGGGCCCTGCCTGACATTTTTTCTCTCTTTTATGTGCTTTGTTCTGCCATTCAGCAAATGCCTTCCAGTCAGCCAAAAACTGCACTTCGCTCTTTGTTTTAGGGGTCTCTCTCTCCTTTGTCTCTAAATTAAGTTTCAGTTGTTCTAACTGTCTGAGACTAAAACTACCTTTTTCAGGGAAAGCACATTCTTTAACCCATACATCATATTGGTTCTAACATCATTCCCCATAATTCACATGCATAAATGTGATATTAGGATCAACAGATGAGCACCCTGTACATACCATAGCATGTGTCACAGGATGTGTTTTGCTACATGTTTTCCCCATATTTTTTTTCTTTTTACACCTTCTATAACTTTCAAAGTTTTAATCAATTTAACATGCCATGAAAATCAAGTGAATATGCATTCTCGTGCACAGACAGAAAAGGTTCAAAATGTGTGCCAAATCTCTAGACATTCAATTAATCATATAACTTATAGGTTCAATAGAGCAAACCTTAAGAATGTAAAAGAGTTTACCTGTGAGGGCAAGTCCACATACAGCAATTTGGTAGGACTTACAGTTTTCTCTTCCCTTCTTTTTTTTTTAATTTCATTAAAATTTACTTGCGCGTTAAATTTGCCAAATTTATCATGTACCGCTGATATGATGGAATGAGTCAATGGGGCATGCCACTTGATAATACCCGGCCTCAAAAATACTGCACCTTTTGCGCTTCTTAATAAGTTCTCTCTTTACTTATTTACTGCTCAAACTGGACTCTTTCCGTTAGCAAATATTTTTGCAGTTATTATTTTTCTCTCTATATATACCCGTTGGCATATATGTTAGTTTTGAAGCTGTGATCTAAGAAACACCAATATCTCTGCCATTGCAGAGGCGAAATTCCTGGAACTTCTTATAAGAAATCGCCTCCATGTAATACTTCTCTCAATGTAATACACACATTTCTTATATCATTGACTCCCTTCCATACAGACAGCAATACACTATGACAGCAATACACAATGACTTCATAAAATTCTAATCCTAAATCATTGACTTCCTTCCATACAGGCAGCAATACACAATGACTTCATAAAATTGTAATTCTAATTCTAATTCTAAATTTTTGATGATTACTACCAGTCAGTGGTAAGGCTACATCAGTCTTTCGCTCTGCACAAAAAAGGGCAAACCCCCTGCATGTCAACATGGACTTGGCTAGACGCCAAATTGTGAAAATTAGACAACACCCGCAGACTCATCTTCTGAAGGTAAAAAGCTTTACTACAGAAAGATGGTTAATACAGGATAGAATAATGAGAGTGCTCTGAAGCGCTTGTGCTGAACCACTACTGTATATGAAAAGCAGAGCATGACACACTTCTGTGTACCGATAAGAGCAGTTTGAGGCAATTCAAACTGGCTTTCTTTCAGGGTCTTGGAAGATGTGCAGACGAACCATGAACAGAAGAACATGTTTGTGTCTCTGTAAGCAGATAAACATTCTGTACTGACCTCAGTGACATGACATGGCCTTCTTAGGCATTATCCTCAGATGAACAGAAAAAGAACAAGAACAAAACTATTACATAGTAAATATGAGTAATTTCCCTCACACTCATTTGATGTGTTATTTGAAAAATTTCACTTTTATGTGTCAATTGATTTTGAGTTTATCAGCTTTATTAATAGGCATTGTTTCAAAGACAATCAAATATTTGCTTGTCCAAATAGGTCAAAAAGCCAACAATTTCCATAGGGTGTATTTTTTCACATGACTGTATGTATATGATTTTAATCTTCACAATATGAAATTTTTAATATTATTAAAACATTTTTGTTCCAGTACTATCTATGTGATAGGTTATAGCAGGACCTAGTCAGGATAATAAAAAAATGATGATATAATTATTAAAGTAAAATGTATAAAAGTAAAAGTATTTTGGTATTATTTTGTTTCCAAAATCGACACACAAAAAATCTAAAAACTTAAAGTCTGGGGTTAATTAAATTAAGTTAAATGCAGACTATTAAAAACTCATAATAACATAAATTGAACAATTCTGTTTTCACAGCCATGAAGGAAGTAAGTTTACCCCCATGATACTAATTCCAATTTAATGCCTGGGTGTAACATATGTAACCTTGTGGTTACACCTGCAGTAAGAACATTGAGATGGCTTTTTATTGAGAGAGAGAGGAAGCAACATCAACTTATATTCTTCTCTATACGGTGCAAAAGAATGGAGAATGCACTCTGAGAAATAAAGGTACCAAACTGTACTTGCTGCTGGAATGGCACCATCAAGGGAACATCTTTAGCACCTTTGTTATGTATCCTCACCTAGTTCTTCAATTAAAAAAACATATATATAAAAAAAGATACATAATAAAGAACAAAAGGGGCCCGCTTGATATTACCACCCCACGACAATAAAAGTACAGCTTGGTGTCTTTATTTCTGGCCTGTGTCCATAGAATGAGGAGGAATGGCAGTAGGCTTAATACTGTTAACTGGCATTCATAAACATGGTTGTAGGCTTCTGTTTCACAATACATGGCCTATAAGATTTAGGAAACTAAATTGTTAATTGTTTGGCCAATATCAACTTGGCAACTTAAATGTTTGGCCTTCTAAACACAAAACACAAAAACTAAACAAAAGAAGAAAATGTGTTGTTTTATATAATTCCTATTAGCGCTCCTTTTTCTGAGCTAGGCAGTCATTTTTGCTCTAGGCACTAGTTTGGCCTTGGTAACAAAATATCACAGAATGAAATAATATATACGTTTAGCTACGTATTTACAAGCTCGACTCATCAGCCGTGTTCACAACAACAACAATAACAGAAAGCAATAATAAGAACCCATTTCAGGCCTAAAATGATAGGCTCGGGGTCAGTAAGGGGTCAGAGGGTAAAGGCTATTCACCCAGCATTCCCAGCTTCAGGATACACAGCCATCTTGGATCTACGAGCAGAGGGGAAATTAATGCGGTTAGTGAATTCTGTCTTTATGAAAACTATAAACACAATCCCGTGCGGTGAAACACGAGCAGAAATGAACCCCGACTCATATTTTTTGATCATTTTATTATTGCACGCTGCAGTGCGCGTGAACAAATAATGCGATACACACACGGGCTCGTACGTCTCTGTTTTTGTCTGTGCTAGCTGTGTTAGCATTTAGCTTGCGGGCTAACTGTATATAGAGAAGCCCAAAGCCGCATACTACCGTACTAAATAATGTGCGAGTATAGTACCGGAGCAGTGCCGCGGTGCTGATATGACTCCCTGTTTAGTGCGGCAGTTTGCTGTTTTGGATATATTCTGAAAGATGTAGGCCGGTTTATAGTGGTTATATAGCGGGCCTAAACTCTTGCCCTTCTACAGCGAAAGCCACTTTGTTAGCTACACGGCTAGGTACAGGCTAATAGTCTAAGCAGTAAATAATTCAAAGAAGCGTTATTGTGGTGCTCACAGTATGCTCTGAACCTGGACTCTGTGCAGCGCCGAGTCATTAACAATTTATTAACATGCGTAAATCAACCGTTCTTTGCCCTTTTTGCGTTTAGCAACTTTAGCTCGAAATATAAGTCGGCTAACAACACTTAGCATCAGCTGGTTATTTAGAGCTAGCTAACAATTGCTGTCCATTTAATTAGCTGACGTTAGCTAGCAGTTCATTCCTGCAGTGTTACCAACTAGAAAAAGCAGGCTACATAACTGAAACAAGGAGACGTGTTTTATACAAACTACAATATAGCACACTAAATAGGTTGCTAGCAAGATGATGATGATGATGATGATTATTATTAATATTTTATTATATGAATCTTTGTACATTTATACAACGCTATCTGGTTAGCTTGCCTGTGTGGTAGCAATGGAGTTAAATAGTTAGCAACTTTTGCTTGTGTATCAGGCACCTGCTGCTTCTTTGGGGGGGGGCTGTCAGTGCTGACTGTCAAACTATTATCGGAAATGTTTTTTTGTTTGTTTGTTTGTTTTTTTTTTTTTTAAAAAAAGGAAGGATTATATACCTATCTTTTTAATTATTATTAAGTGTGTTAATTTTGGAGCTGTGTTTACTTACTTACTCGTACTTCACTTTCTTTCAGAGCAAAATCAGAATCATTAGCATTCATCCCTGCCTGAAATATGTGTGTGAAGTTAAAAAATAACAAATGCAGATAGTCTTGGCTTTTTTTCTTCTTCTTTGTTTTTACTCTTAACCGGTCTTGCTATTTTTACAGGTGACGAACGGTATGTTTAGTGCTACAAGAAAGAAGTTTGTAGAGGGGGTCGAAAGCGACTACCCTGATGAGAGTATGTACTACGGCCAGCCGTCGATGTTCCCTCATCGATCGGAGAAAGATGTAAATACAACCCTTACTTGTTGTTGTTAATGTTGCACACAGCTGATCAGAACCAATCAGGAGTTCACAATGGACTGCCAGGAATAGTGATTAAGATTTGATATTGGGTTTACTATTAAAATGATCTGAGACGTATTGTGGAATATAGAGTTTAGAGACAAGATTGCAGATGTAGAAGGAAAACTGAAGAAGAAAAAAAACCTGTGTGCTTTACCCTTCTTTCAGATGCTGGCATCTCCTTCGCCGTCATCGTCAGGTCAATTGTCGCAGCTTGGTGCAAGTTTGTATGGCCCCCAAAGTAAGTACATTGATTTAATTGAGGAAGATGACTACTGTTTTTGTTTTTAAATTAATGCAATGTACTGGTTCACTCTTATTTATATTGTCTTTTTTTTTTTTTTTTTTATTAAATTATAAAGGTGCACTAGGCTTCTCAATAAGGAGCATGAGCAACAACAATCCTCAGTTAAGCCGCAGTTTAACACAAGGTACTCAGTTACCGAGCCATAGCACCCCAACAACGGGGGTCCCAACAATGTCTCTCCATACTCCGCCTTCGCCAAACAGGTACACCTGCTTTATTTGTGTTTATACTTTGTGTACACACTGTACAATCAAATTTTTTTAGTAAGCACCCAAGTAAATGCCATACGTTCTTCTCCACAGGGGCATTCTGCCTATGAACACCAGGAACATGATGAATCACTCGCAAGTGGGCCAGGGCATGAGTCTGAGTGGCAGGACCAACAGTATGGGAAGCTCAGGCCTTGGGAGTCCCAACCGCAGCTCGCCCAGCATCATCTGCATGCCAAAGCAGCAGCCGGCGCGCCAGCCCTTCACCATAAACAGGTAAGAAACCTGTCAGACAGGACAGTACCGTAACATAAACGTTATAAAACACAATCCATCTGGTTTCTGTCGTATCATAGTTGACAGTTTATGTATAGATGCAAACCTTTTATCCGCATTTGTTGGATGTAGATTTTAATAAGTGGCTTTAATTGTCTAGCCTATGTCAGTAGTAACTGCATGTCTGTCGTTCCTCAGTATGTCGGGTTTTGGAATGGGTCGAAGTCAGGGGTTTGGTATGAACTCTTTATCGAACAACATCTTTAATGGAACAGGTAAGTTATTTACAGAACAGTTTGGATATTCTGACAACTATAAACATCTAGCATGTACCGTTCTACGTTTAACATGTGACAGTTTTTTGATGGATTAATTGTATTTTAGATGCTGTTATGTATGTGGAAAAATGTTATACATTAACATGGTCTGTGATGTTCTAGATGGGAGTGAAAACGTGACAGGACTGGACCTCTCGGACTTTCCAGCATTAGCAGACAGAAGTCGGAGGGAAGGAAATGGAAACCCAACACCGTTGCATAATCCCTTGGCTGGAAGGGCTCCCTATGGTGAGGGCTCCTTTCCCCAGTAGTAACAGTCAACTTGGAAAGAAATTCATCAGCATATAAGTTTGACTTGTATCCAGTCTAATATATATTTTTTTATGGTCTTTTTATGTTTACATTACAGTTGGGATGGTCACAAAGCCGTCGACTGAACAGTCCCAAGATTTCTCGATTCACAATGAGGATTTTCCTGCACTGCCTGGGCCTAACTACAAGGATCCAACGTTGAGCACGGATGAAAGCAAATCAGTCAGTGTTACTCAAACTTTTAACCCTTTTAGCAAACCCAGTGACCAACTAGCCAACCATGTGCAATTTTTTGTTTTGCTGTCAATTCAACAGAACTTGAACTCCTCAACCAAGAGCAGCTCCAGTGCAGATGGCCCCAAGTTCCCAGGTGATAAGACATCAGCACAGAACAACAACCAGCAGAAAAAGGGGATCCAGGTGTTGCCTGATGGTGAGCTCCTATTAAAAGCCAAACTGCCTGATGTCATGACGTCTCACGCCAATCTTCACACACGCAGTTTCTTACGTTTTTACTTTTAAGAAATGCTTCAAGGTTTTCAGTCATATTTAAGAGGTTCTCTATTTTAAAGCTACCTTTAGATTATATCCTGTACAGTTATGTACTTTTTTCATGACATCAACTGTATAGTCCTAGTTAACTGATGTCCCGTTCAGGGATTTGACCTTCAACATTAGTGACATGAAAGATTAATCCATGAGAACTTGCATAGATGATACGACCTGCCAGATTTCTGAACTGTAAGCAGAGCCATGGACAGTAATTAAAAACCAGTCATGTGTATTGAGGTCATTCACTACTCTCATTATGGAAATAGTAATTCACTTTGTACAAAGTTAGGGGTTGATTTGAGACACAGCCATGGTTAGGTGGGATCCTTCTGACAGACAAATAGTTTTTATGGCAGCTGTAATTGAATATTGTGGCAGTTATTTAAATCAAAGCATAATCATTATATGTAATCAGAATTATTTATAAGCTTTCATTGTTATGTTGGCCTTCATTAGTGTGCAAAAAGCAGAATATTTAGATGTAACTTGACAGGATAAAAAGGGTAAATATGTTTTTGCTTATTAATTAAGGTATGCAGTAGGGTGGGGGAATATGTAGGCACTTCATGATTAAGTTTGATTTCATTTCAGGGTGCCAAGACCTGATTATAAATTCATTCTTTATCCATCTTATATAGCCTACGTTCTGCGATACCACTTCTTGAATTTTAATTAATTATATTGTGTAGCTTCTTTATTTATTTATTTATTTATTTATTATTTTATTTTATTTTATCATAAATGATTGATGCGTTCAATAATTTAAATAAAATAAGTATTGTAAAAGCGAGCTTTTGAATGCACCAGTGCGAAATGTCACAAGAGAATCACAATGCATCTAAGAAATAATCGTTTTTGTCCATCCCCAGTAAGCACCTGGCAAAAATACTTGAAGAAAAGACCTATTTTCAATCATGAAGTGATGAATTACTGAAGACTCTAAAACATTACAGGAGGGAATCAGAGATCCAGGGCATGAAAACAAGCGAATTAGTGACCACACACAGATTCTTTAATTCTTTAATAGTTATGTGATTTATACAAGTCTCAAGTGTCAGCATTCTTTAGTGAGTATTGTGTTGAGGGGTAGTTTTAAAAATAGATATTTTACTCAAATCAAATGAAGCATGAGCCTAGTGTAACCTTACTCCTTTACAGGCAAGGTGACGAACATTCCTTCTGGAATGGTGACGGATCAGTTTGGAATGATCGGGCTGCTAGCCTTCATCCGAGCAGCTGAAACAGACCCTGGAATGGTTCATCTGGCGTTAGGAAGCGACCTGACCACACTGGGACTCAACCTCAATTCTCCAGAGTATGACACAGCTCTCTTTTTCACGAGCACTTTTTTTTTTTCCTTCACTTTCATCATCCTGTCGGTGTATTAGCATCCTCTTCCTGTGGGAAGATTTGTGGTGTTCTGGTACATTTTTATACATCTTGTACATTTTATGGTTCTTTTGCATGTTTCTTGCTGACATTTTATGATCAAATCTTCTTTAACAGGAATCTGTATCCCAAGTTTGCATCTCCTTGGGCCTCTGCACCATGCCGACCACAGGACATCGGTTAGTGTCTGATTTATTAAGTGTAAACACCTAGAGAAGCTATTTGATGTGCATATAGAAGCTCATTTCAACACTCGTAGTACTGTTTGCCTTTACTTTTGTAGAGCTCTGTGCTGCGATTTAAATTTGTATTATTCGGTGTCAAACATAAGAATCTAGCTCCTCTCAAGGTTTTTTCCTCTTGTTGTCTTCAGGAGGTTTTCCTTGCTACCGTCACCTCTGGCTTCTTCATTAGGGATCTAAATCTATAGCAGTAAAATGATTGGCATTAATTGTTGCTATCTTACTTTTTCAGACTTCCATGTTCCGTCTGAGTACTTAACCAACATTCATATAAGGGACAAGGTATGTGACGGTGATGTGAGATCACATGAATATACCACTGCCTCTCTCGTAGCTTGTTTGACATTCAGTTTAATGTGCATTGTTTGTTTTTCTACAGCTTGCTGCAATAAAACTAGCACGTTATGGGGAGGACCTGCTGTTCTACCTCTACTACATGAACGGAGGAGATCTCTTACAACTTCTGGCTGCTGTGGAACTGTATGCATGACTCCATACGTTTCATGAACAGATAAGAAATGACACGTCAGTTACAATTAAAGATGAAATTATCAGACCCCATATGTTATTTTGTGTTGATGTAATATTATGTATTATACCCATATTGCAGCTTTAACCGAGATTGGAGGTACCATAAGGAAGAGAGGGTGTGGATTACAAGAGCACCTGGCATGGAGCCTACTCTGAAGACCAACACTTATGAGAGGGGGACGTACTACTTCTTTGATTGTCTTAACTGGAGGAAAGTCGCTAAGGTGAAATTATTGTCCTTTAAGAACTATATAGAATTGTCAAAAGGTGTGACAATTCAAATTGCAGTCTAAAGTTGTTTTGAAATTAGAAGTTATACTACGTAGCTTAATGATAGAAAGTTACTGATCTTAGAGAGGTCTAAGAGCAACACTTACCACTGCTCCTGCAGTATTGTATGATATTTCATATGACTATATTTAGAAATGTGGTGTTGTAAGTAGACTAAAGACCCCAAAAAAGGCGAAAGTTGAGCTTTATCTTGCGTAGTCATCTATGGTCGCAGTGCTCTCAGTGTTTTCATGGCAATGTAGCACAGCTCCTGAGTTATTATTCTGTATTTTGTGGTCATCTACAGCTGTCTATCAGACTAAAGAGTATTAGCTTACAGTGTTTCCCACAGGTTGAGAATTTACTTGTGGTGGTGGTTGGCGCGGAGTGTGACAGTGTGGGTTCAGTAATAAACTAGTCAAACAAAGGTTTATGAATAAACTATTTGTTGCACATATATATATATATATATATATATATATATATATATATATATATATATATATATATATATATATTTACACACTACCGGTCAAAGGTTTAGACACACTCATTCTTTATTTTTATTTTTCCACATCTTATAATAATCAAATAATAATAAAATAATCAAAACTCTGGAGTAACACAAATGGATCTGTTATGTTGTGATTAAAAATCCAAAATAAATCAAAATAATTTAGTATTTTAGCATCTTCAAAGTAGACACTTGGCATTTACTCAACCGATTTCTTGAGGAATCCCCCTGAGATGCTTTTTAAACAGTATTAAAGGAGTTCACACCGACACTGGACACTGCTTTTCTGAATATTTTGCTGAGTTGTCCGTTTAAATTTTTTTTTTAATTTTGTAAATAAAATGTTATTCATTTCTTTTATTAGAAAACTATGTTGGCACAATTATATTTTTGTCTATAACACCAATTTCAAACATTTAATCATAAACCTTCAGATCAAAAGGTTTTTAAGATCATGAGAAACAGTTCAGTCAAGTGTCTCCAAACTTTTGACTGGTAGTGTATATGTCAACATAAATAACTACTAAGAAATAAATAACTACATATTAAAATACATTTTCCATTTTCAAATGATATTAAAGAATAAAACAGACTCTTATTTTTGATGAACATATAAAAATAAATAACTTTAAAAATAAATAAATATTTACATTATGGAATACATTTTCAAATGTGCCTATTTGCACAATCGGCATTGTACTCAATCGGCATGGACCATTCAATTTTCCTTAGCTTGGAAAAAACTTTCACCGCCTGTCTGTAGGGGTATGCTTCAGGGGCAGGTCCATTGATGGAGATTCTGAGGCATGCAGCCATGTATTTGGACATAAACCGATTACATTACTCCACTGTCGTTTTGCTTATTTTTTTAAAAATAGAAATAAAACTAATTTAGTTCATTTTTGCATATCAGCACCCCCGTTATCGATACTTAGTTGGACAATGGATGCTACAATTATAAACAAAGTCTCTGCTCCATGACTGTCTGCAGCAGCAGTCACAGCAGAGTTTAGCAATCAGACTGATCAGTACAACCCTTCCATGAGTACAAAGATGTTACTAGGACAAAGGAAGGACATCTCTCTTCATTTGATAACGTTAAAAGATGAGAGAGCAAGCTGGCAGCATGGAGGGTGGGTGAGAGGGAACGAATGACCGAACAAATGAGAGCAGCGGCGTTCGAGCGAGCTAGACAGCAAATGGAGAGACCAAGCGGTGTCGGCGAGAAAGCCGGTGAATGGGAGAAATAAAGCGTTATTCTCTTATTGTTAACCCTGCGGGAAGGTGCTGCAATGCCGAATATGGCCGACAGGTTCGCTGGTTTGTGTTCATTATGAACTGGCGATTGCTCGTCAAAAAGAAAAATTGGAATTAGGATTTTATCTACCTGGTGGGCGGGTCTTAATCTACCTGGGCAAGCCACCCATATGGGAAACTTTGGCTTATTTGCCAATTGTGAGGCTTCCAAATATTAACTCTTAATTAGTACAAAGATTACTAACTAAGCCTTTTCCTTCGACTTCTTCCATTTTAAGGAGTTTCACCTTGAGTATGACAAGCTTGAGGAGCGGCCTCACGTACCAACCACCTTCAACTACAACCCGGCACAGCAGGCCTTCTGAACTGGAGGTGCTCAGGCTCTCTGAGCTGCAGGAACAGACCTCAGCACTAGACTTGGCCAACCACAATCTGCTTTTATTCCTCACCTGTCTGGACAAGGACTGCAGGAGGAGGGCAGGTGGTCTCTACCTTAACCAGTGAGGGGAGACACCATGCCTTACCAATAATGTGCTGCCCAAAATGACACACACACACCCCCTTACACTGTTTTTAAATATTCTCATACCCTCTTTCTTTTCCTCCTTTTTCATTTTGAGCACCAGTCTGTATTTTGTTTACGCCTCAGATCAAAAGCCTGTTTGGTCTCTGGCAGGAGAAATGACTTGCAGTACGACAAAAGGCTACGTTTCGTTTTCCGAAACGTACCATGTTAGTAAACAGGACACACACAAAAATCAATCCAATACATGTGAATACAAAAGGGCGGAAGAAAAATGCAATGTTCATTGTTGCACTATTTAGTAATAAAAGAACACAAAAATTGTTTTGTGCTTTTTTATGTGGAAAAATGCTCTTCTCCTGTTTTTGTCTGGAAGGATACACAACCTACTGTTAACATCATGGAAGCTCTCTCTCTTTTCCTTTAGCCTTTTTTCTTTTCTTCTCCTCCAGAACATTCCTTTCAGCCGTCATCTTAACCGTGCATTCGATCCTACACCCGATCAGGTTTTCTCTGCCTAACTCCAATAATTACAAATCAGACTGTTTTAGTGACCATTGTGGGAACAGCTTGTGGACCATCCTCACCCAGGGGGTTATGACTAAGCTACATTGTTCCAGATAAAACACTTCTCAGTCTTTGTTACGATTTTGTAATAAATGTGTACATTTTTTTTTTATTTTTTTGGACATCACATGAATAAAGATATGTATGTACGAATGTGTATATATTATATATATAGATAGCTGTATCTATATATATATATACATGACGTCTATTTTGGAAAAAGGTAATTATTCTTTGCTCAGCCTCATTTTTAGGAGGTGAGCAGTGGTGGCATTATGTGTTAGAAATAAACAGAAGAAAAAAAAATAGTGTTAATAATATTGAGCTGCCAGACAGGGCTTCACACTTGTTACCCTGTGCACTTAAGACCAAGATAAATATTCAAAAATACGGAAGGCCAGATTTTTTCGAACTAAGGCAATCTATATCCCCAGCCCCTGAAAAAGAAGGTGGAAACATTTCACATGCAGCTGTTTGAATAGAAGCATTTCATAGGAAAAGGAAAATTGGTAATACTGCTAACAAAAAAAACAAAAAACAGACCAGTCTTGTATTTTCTGAAAACGTTGAACGCGTCTTTCTTTCCTTTGTAATAAAGCAGAACGGCTTTCCTGAACCAGTGTTTGTCTCTCTATGGGAAGGGGTTCGAGGGCAATGAGGAGGAGCAGCAGTGAAAGACTGGCAGAGTTTGAACCAAGACTGAGAAAGAACACCAGCTACTAAGGAAGATGTGCATGTGCTATAATGACTAAAACAAGCCTGTAATATTTTGTGACTGTATGATGACGGATTGGTATAATCTCCAAACAAATGAGAGCACATTAATGCATGTGATTAAAAAATATGAGCTAGCTGTCTGTAGGTCACTTAGCTGTAAATAAGTGAATGTGAGTTGAATATACCAGAGACATAGTGTTCCAAGAAATCTCATGAATTGTTTTATTAGGGCATTACACACATTTAGTTTTCCACAAATTGTATGATTACAGTTATTTATTTTAAAAATGACAAGGTTCAAGGAAGAGAGAGAATCAATCAACACTCAGCTGGAATGTTTTCAAAATTCTACCATTAAGCATTCATGTGCATTATGGTCATGTGCATAAAGATTTCACACAGAGCCTCCATGTTATAACATTTGACCAAAAAAAAAAAAAAAAAAGGCAACGCTTCTGTTGCACACATTTTTATACTGATTAGGCAGCATGGACATCAGGTACTAAATACAATGTTAGTTTGCTACATTTCCATGGACTTCAGCTCACTGAGCAAAAAAAAAAAAAAAAAAAAATCAGCCACATCATTTGTTTTTTAATACACGGGCATAATTCCCTTGGATTATCACATGAGGATCCCATCAGTGTCTTGAGATAGTTCCTATTAATTTGACCCTGCTCCTTCACTGACTTGGTGTGCAACCTAGTGAGTGTTCATGGTGCCTATTTTAAGTGCTTCACCTTATGTTCCAAATAATCCCACAACTTTCCTATGGCTTTAAGTTCTGGTGATGTTGCAGACCAGTGAATATGTCCCAGTCTCCCATCAATGTACAAAGAAATGCAGGCATGTGGATGTGACCCATTTCTTGTCCAGAGAGCTTATTGTGTTTTTAAAACAAAACCACCTTTTTACACTGCACAACACAACACATTTTTCCTTATGCAGAGTTACACTGCACAAAACATTCTCATCTGCCGAACTTTGCATTAGCACACTGTTCCAAAGAAGCTGAGTTATACACCTTGTTATGAAAAAAAAAATCTACCTAGCTACAAAAGCAATCTACAGGCTGTCCCAAAAGTCTCCATATATAGGAGACTATGTTTTTCAGTACCAAATCAGTTACCCCTTCGTCAGTGGATGCTCATGGACGTCCACTTCTCGGTTGGTCTGCAACAATTCCATTCTTCGTTCATTGGTTAATAAGTTTGACGACAGTGTTGTGTGTGTGATGTGCTTGCCATGTTTCCTGTTAAAGTCCATCACAACTTTGCGACAGCTTCCTGTTCCAGCCATTAGAATGATTTCAATACATTCTTCATTTGTCAAAGGTGTTCTTAAAGGCTATTTGAAATTATTATATTATATTATATAATATATAAATATATATATATATAAATATAAAAATATAAATATTATATATATATTTATATATATTTATATTTATATATATAAATATATATAAATATTATATAATATATATATAAATATATATATATATATATATATATATATATATATATATATATATATATATATATATATATATATATATATATATATATATATATATATATATATATAAATATATATATATATATATATATATATATATAAATATAAATATATATATATATATATATATATATATATATATAAATATATATAAATATATAAATAAATATAAATATATATAAATATATATAAATATATATATATATATATATATATATATATATATATATATATATATATATATCTCTCTCTCTCTCTCTCTCAAGTATGAAAAATTTTAAAAGATATTTTGCTAAAGTGTTAACTTCCCCTATGTACTGGGACTTTTGGGACACCCTGTATTATCCTTCTCTTAAGTACATTAGAATGCAAAACGGTCAATATTGTAAATCTAGCAACAGACTTACAAGGAAGTGGGTCAAAAATGTAGAACCTGTTATTTAAGCACCTCCACTTTACACATTATCAAATTAGAAAAGGGAAACGGTCAAAGATGATTTGTATTTAAAAATCAAACATTACTTTAGTATTGCCTTATTAAAATATTTCTTTCTAAAAAAAGGTCTCATTGACCAAATAATTACAGCAGCCAAACTTGCTCACCTGCCAGTTACCTGACAAAATCTGTATAGCAATGCAGAAAATAATGGTGACATGAGCTTGATTTTTTTTCTAAAAGCAGATCACAGTCAGTTCCAGGCCTAAGTGCATTAGAAGGAATAAATATTCCACAATATTCACACTGTATGTTCCTAGTTCATGATCCGTGACCGAGGCCATTTCTCTTGTATCTTGCCGTGCAATACTGAATTACAATCCAAAACATGGCAGTCTATACAAATTCTGGATAAGCTGGTTGTTTCCACTTCTTAAAATGACCTTAAAGACTTGAAGTGGGACGTGTGTTTTTAGTTTCACTTGGCACCCGGCTCAGGGGCGGCAGCAGTCTCAGATGAAGCATCATCAACTTTAGCAACATCCTCTAAAACAGAATACATATAGGAGAATATAATTAATACATTTCAACACATTCATGGTGGCAGTCCTAATCCGTACAAGACATTTAAAGGAAAAAATAAAAAAAAAACCACCTTGAACAACCGGTACATTTTAATGACATTTTTGTTAATTTAAACTTCTTTCTTCAACATGCTGGTCTATTTTCACTTTGGCTAAAGGTTTCCTACACGACCCACAATGGCATTTAACTACCTGCTGGCAGCGTAAAGCCGTTGGGATTTAGGCCTTGCTTCATCTCTATTTAAAGCGAGTGATGCAGCAGTGCTTTAGCGTGTCCAGCTCGCTCACATCCTCATCTGAACACTCTGCTCAAGCAAATCATATTCCAAAGCTTCAACTTTCTTGCTTATACCACCATCAACACCATCTCGCTCAGCATCTCGTACATTAATAACTAGCCAAGTCTTCACTGTAACGCCTCACAACTGCATAATGTAGTATAGCTGCATTGCATTTTGAATCTTCAAAATTCCAACGTGTGTTGTTCCCATTAACTCAACGCTGGATTTCTCATTAATATGACTTTGCATGTTGTTGGAAAATGGCGAGTGAGTAATGAAGTTTTGTGCTGTTTTGTGTTTGGAAGCCTGACTATTATCAGTTATGCTTGAGATGATTGAAATTTTACTTGCTAACTGCACTAGTACTGTCCTTATTTGATGTCAGAGTGAAAGACAACCACTAACTTCTCATGGGAATAACAGCAAAATAAACAAAAACAAAAGAAAAAACACTGCATGAACCAACAAATTAACATCAGAATTGTGAAGCACATCACAAATAGTTTGATATAAATACAGTTGAGGTCCTAAGTTTACATACCCCTTGCAGAATCTGCACAATGTTAGTAATAATTTATATATTAAAAAAAGAAGAAGAAGAAAAAAAAAAAGGGATCATAAAAATTCTGTTTTGTTGTTTATTTAGTACTGCCTGGAATAAGGTATTTCACATAACAGATGCTTACACAATCAATAATAACTGAATTTAAACAGGATGATCGGTTTAAATTATTATTTTGTTTAAAGGTTTTTTTTTTCATTTAGTACTGCCCTTCAGAAGCTACACAAGATATTTACATGTTTCCCAGCAGACAAAATAACTATTTACACCAATCATGTTGTTCAGAAGTTTACACCCCCTTGACTCTTAATGTATCGTGTTGCCTTCTTGAGCATCAGTGAATGTTTGCACCTTTTGTAATAGTTGTGTACGAGTCCCTCAGTTGTCCTCAGTGTGAAAAGATGGATCTCAACATCATATTGCCGCTGTTGGAAAGAGGTCAAATATGCAGAAGATGCTGGAAAACTAAAGAATGTGCAGGACCTGGAGGATTTTTCTGAAGAACAATGGGCAGTTTAACTGCTCAGGACAAACATGGGACTCATGAAGGATTAATAATCAAGCATATGTAAACTTATGAACTGGTTCATTTGTGTAAATTCAGTTATTATCGTTTCTTTAGGACTATTCGTAAACATCTGTTATGTGAAATAGCTTATTAAGGGCAGTACTAAATAAAGTTTTGCACATTCTGCAAGGCGTATGTAAACTTGTGATCTTAACTGTATATTTAATGTGTTTCAGGGCAGAGGCATCTTTTAAGGGTGTATTATGTTTGAAATGTGGTTCTATTCTGCCCTTTAAGTTAATACATTTTGTCAGCATCCTGTCAAGGTGCAAACTATGAGAAGGTTGCTACAATTAAAAAGATCACATTTCTATTAATGAGAAGAGGACGGGCAGATAGTCAACACCAGATCAGCTCATGACTCATGCTACTTACCATGGACACAATAACCAATGCTCAGCACTTCATTTCTGTATTTATCCGTTTGATATATCCTGATTTGGGTCTCTGTGGGGTATAATTTATGGGTTTGTGTCCTAAAATCAGTTTGTTTTAACATATGATAGCACACCAGGGTTGAAAATAAGTGAACCAAGTGATACGAGTGTCAGAGAGTTGTTTTATTTTGCATTGGAAAGACATTTTTAAATAAAATGCAGAACCTTTTATATCAGCAGCTCCTCTTTAGTTTAGTTACTTTAATGGGAACGCTGATTAAAAACTCCATATCCAAGATGCTATTACTTTAATTACCGTAATTAACATTCTACTTAAAGTAATAAATGCCTTAATACAACATATTGAAAGATTTCCACTTTCTTGCTGTCTAGTAATGTTGCAAAAGTGCAGTTAACCTACCCCTATCCTTCTTCTCCTGAGTTTCCTCTGCTGCAGTCTTATCAGCCCTGAAGAATATCCGTGCACTGCTCAGAGAGAAGTAAAGTAGCTCGAACTCCTGTCAGCAGACAAAAGCACAAGGCATGTGTCAGTGCTAAATAAAACCCCCAAAACACTCAAACCAGTAATCTCAATCGCTATTTCTTTCCCAAACATTGTTCCCACTCTTTTTTTTTAAATTTTTTTTTTTAAAGAAAGTAGTGACCCTACTTGCGAACAGGCAGTGATAATTTTACAGAATGCACGCTCAAATGTAAGCTTAGAAATAACCTTGGATAAGAAAAGTACTAGCTAAGGTTCAAAGAAATATGCAATTTCAATGGCATAATAGCCCAATGTGACCTTTTGCAAGAACCTCACAAATATTCCCAGCATTGGAAAACTAATTTTTCAGTTTTTCCCAAGATGTATGTGAACTCAGCTGATTATTTATTCATTCATTTTCAGTATATATCCTGGTCTGGTTTGTGGTGGATCTGGAGCCCATCCTGGAAACACTGACTGGACATGGAGGTGGGAATACACCTTCGATGGGACTCCTGTCCATGCACACTCATGCACACCTAGGGGAAATGTAGCATAGCCAATGTACCTACCGGCATGTTTTTGGAAAGTGGGAGGGAACCAGAGAACCCAGAGAAACCCCACAGAGGAGAAAATGACAAACTCCATTCAGACAGTAACACAAGATCAGGCTCAAACCTCTGGATCTGTGAAGTGGCAAGGCTACCCGCTGCACCACCATGCCAGCTCTGCAGATTAATCTTATGTTTGTTCTAATATAAACAGAGAACCTGAAGAATGAACTTCTCATAAAAGTAGCTATTGGCACACCTGCAGGTAGATGTCTAGTCTCTTCTGAGTTAAGTTCATGGTCTGCATGAGTTTCTCATCTTGGTTGGTGGCCTGGATGTTCTGTTCTTTCACCATCTCCTTCTTGTATTTCTCACGAACTGCCTGGAACCAGTGCAATGAGTCAAACTCCTGATATTGGTCCAACAGCTTCAAGATATAGGCGACACCTTAGGAGAGAAATAGTAGGAAAATTGAGATGATGGCCATCAGAGCAGCACAGCAGTAGGAAAATTGAGCACAGCAGTAGGAAAATTGAGATGATGGCCATTAGAGCAGCACAATCACAGATAACAAAACAGTTTTTTTGTGTAACAGAAATATCTGACACTTACCCATGGCAAAACCATCATCTGTAAATGCTGCACCACTTTTATTCTTTTTGTTCAGCTTCTCCTTACAGCTGATGGAGTGTTCCACAAAGTTTACTGCCTGAAAATGGGGAGGCCATATAAAATGTTTACTAAAGTATCTCCCATATGATTAGGCATGGGGACTCATTCAATGGTTTAAGAAGTATGAATACATTGTAAATCATATACTATGGCCTTCACAAATATCTTTTGCAAGGATGGTGCTCCAAAATCTGGAACTGTACTAAAGCAGTGTACCTGTGGATTTGCAGGATCTCTGGAACTGATTTGTATTCACACTTAAGCTGTTCTGTTGGCTCAGGGTGGCATACAGTCTTACCAAAACATTATGATAATGTTTTTTTTTCCCTTATGTTTGGTCAACCATCTTTACTTACATATTCATAGTGCCTGGTATTTTAATGATGGTGAAAAAGTATATAAATGTACAAATGTCCTGGATATTTTTTAGCAGATTCTTGAGCATTAAATTATTTAAAACATTTGTATTCTACATAGAATAATTTAATGGTTTAAAATAGATTCAAATGTACTTTTAGAACTGGAATCTGAGAAAAATTGAATATCTGATAACCTTAAACTGCAGAGATTGCTGCTTACCAAAGGAGGAACGATCATGTAGAAGTTCCTCAAGTGCATATTCTTCACGCTGCGGAACTCCGGGGCAAAAACTCCCACGAGCATTTTGAAATACTCGGTTCCCTCAGCTGAGTTACTGGTCAGGTCACCGAGTACACAGTCTAGAACACTAAAATGATACAAGTTTGTTTTCTTGTTTCTCTCGATGAAAATGCATAACTTTATACTTGAGATGATTTTCTGAGCTAATTAGATTTAGGATCTCAAACAGGACACTTGCTAGGTAAGAACACATGTTTTTCATTGCACTCACAGAGACAAGGGAGAAAGATGGATTCAGAATAACCATATTTTAGTACCTGGCTGCTTTCTGAGTCTCCTCAGTGAGGCCCTCCTCCTTCACCAACTCCTCAAAGTTTACAATATCCTCAAGATCAGGAACAAACCTGAAATTTTAGTAGTATACGTATGAAGTGATATTTTCCAATGACAATATTCAAAGTGCTCTACATTTTCATGTTATATTAACAGGCTTAAGTTAGTTCGTGTGTGTGTGTGTGTGTGTGTATGTATGTATATGACTTTACCTGATGGCGCTGCTGCAGCAGTGAAGACCCCCAGAGCGGATCATCCGTACATACCCCATTGCGTTACCTATGAGAGAGAAAAAAAGGGGAAATTTTAGTAAAAAACACAAAGGAAAAACGAGAGGAAATATTAAATTCAACTCAATTTCAATTCAATTTTTTTATGTAACGCTTTTAACAACCGACACTGTCAAAAGCAGCATTACAGAAATATAAATTTTATTTTTTAAAATGTTTCCCTAATGAGCAAACCCGACGGTGGCAAAGAAAAAGTCCATGAGATGACATGAGGAGGAAAGCTCAGAGGAACCCATCCTCATCTGGATGACACCAAATAGTGTTGTTATAAATAATTTCTCTTCTATAACCGTGTACTATACAGTAGCAAAAGGAGTATGAGCATCGTTATAGTTTTAACTTTAATCCGCTGTATCAAACTGAAGTTGTTAACTGTTCACTGATGGAAACTGGAGTGCAAACTGTTCTCAGCAACAAACAAGTGCTATAAATAACAACATAGAAGTGTTGTGATAACTGCAGCATGTACAAGTCCTTACCAATCTGGCTGATGAGTTGTCTGAACTGGTCCAGGTAACTCTGGCCATCTGGAGTGATGCCCAATTTCCTAATACCACGGTTGAACTTTTCTGCCCTCTCAAAGGGGTACTATAAACAAGAAGAACAAAGAAACAGAGCATAGAAATATATATAGAACTACTCGCTTAAATTTAAAAGAAAGAAACCCGAGATATCAACCTTTTGATCGGACTGGTCTTTAGTTTCTCTGAAGAACCGGATGTCTTTGATAAGCCTGGATTTGATGTGCTCATCGTACATGAACTGACTGAAAATGTAGAATTTCTTGCGCAGGAACTGATAAGTAAAGTTAACCTGAACAGAAATGAATGTCTCTCAATGAGATCTGACAGCAGCTTAGCAAGGCAGAATTTTCTCAGGACACTGAATTAAGCTATAGAACTAAAGCAGCTTCTGATTATAAAGCTTCACATACAGTTGTGTTCATGATACCAGTCCCATGGGTGCGTATGGAGTTCGCAATGTGCCGAATATTGATAGTGTTCAAGTGCTTGTTGTTGCTGGTCTTCTCAATGAAGATCTACAAAATTAATGCAGAGAAGATAAGTGCGATTTGTACACAAAGAATGATCGACAGGTATAACAATGCAGAGACGACTGGTTTCAAAAAACAGGGCCTACCTGGTTGTTCAGATTGTAGAGATAACGTGAGACAAATACATGGATATTCCTCATAATCTCCAAGACATCCAGCCCCTAACAGATCAATGAAATTGTATGAATCAGATGTTCATGTTACTGTTCATATGATATTAATCAGTCCCACCAGGATTTTGCAAGAAAACATATTGCAGAAATTAACTCAAAAATCAAGCAAACTCCACAATATTCTTGGAATTTGTTTTTAAATTACCGCAGATTTTCCATAGATTTGGGCCAAAAAGAGTCATGTGACATCGCAACATGCATTCGGTGAAAGCCCTCTTCAATTCACATGCATCGAACAGCTAAAAGGTCTCATTTACCAACAACCGTCACTGCGAAAGACCATGCAAAACAATTTCACCAAATCAAGTAGTTTTCAGCAAAAAGGCACAAAAACTCCAAGTTACATCGCATACTTTGTAAGAAGACGCTGCAAAATCAAGCATTTTTGGCTGCAACAATCACAAAATAACTCCGCAGAATCCTGCACAGACTGATTAATGTAAAACACTTTCAAAACCTTCTAATGACATAGACGTAGATAGATGTAAACATAGATGTTTACATGAACAGCAGTAATCTACCTTATTCTGAATAAGACAATATTGTGATTAAGGTATTTACATGAGTCGATTTTAGAATACTTCTTTCATATTCCCGTTTTACATGTTATAGAACAGAGTGATTAACAGCACACGTCATTACATCCCCACACAATGCCATCCGACGTTCCCTCCATAATTTCACGTATCAACATAAAGTTCGTCTTAGTTATGATACCGTATACAGTTTTGGGTTTCATTTTTAATTTTACGAAAGCTTCAAGTGCAGTTAATTATGCTGTAGGTGCAAACAGATGACTTGCTTGAAGTCGTGGGATTCGACCGAAACCACATACTTACCTACTATATAGTAGCTGAAATACATGTATTTTACCTGCTATATAGCAGGTAAGTACGCGGTTTCGGACACAGCTGTGCTCTCTCGTTTGCCGTCAAACGGTTGAGCACTGCCGTGTGTGTGTACGTGTCCTGTCGCAAAATGTGGTGAAAACTCCCACACAAAGTTAATACTGTGATTAAGGTGTGTACATGTCTGTAATGCACATTGATGATGCGAAATAGGAATAAAATAGAAATACTCCACATGTCTTAATTCGATTTATGTTTACTTCAAGTATGTCTTTAACCGGATTAAGGACATCAATAATTGCTGTTTACATGGTAGTTTCTTAATCAGAGTAAAGTATTGTCTTAATCGGGTTAATATCGGATTATTGTTGTCCATGTAAACGTACTGATCGACACTAAATATACCTGTTCCAGAGTCTGGCTGGGGAGATGAGCCTCGGTCATGACCAGACCATAGCGCTGCGTGGCCAGGTTCCTCATCTCACTGTATGTGGCCCAGTCATGGAGTGCCACTGTTGTCAGGTTGTAAAATGTTTTGTCCAGGTAGTGTGTGACGTAGGCTGCATAAACAACAACACCATGGGAAACTGACAACCATATTTAGCAATTATACATACAGACCATCCACTCTAACAGCAAACACAGAAGGTCTGATCATTCTCACCACAATATGCATATATACCTTTAGAGATCACATGCAGTTGAATTCAATTACCTTGTGTTGGTTTCATTTGTGTGTTATAAAACAATGCTCTTTTTCACTGACCTTTGATGTCTATGAAGCGATTGAAGAAGCGGATAGGCTTGAGGGAAAAGAAGTGAGCCAGGTCTTTCATGCCTACTTTGAAAGGGTTACGGTCGTCCAGCTTGAGATGTGTGTGCACAGAAAGCCGCAGGTCTTTCTCTATCTCCTTGCACAGCTTGTCCAACAAATGCTAATGGAAAAAAGGAGACCAGCAAAGATTATGTTCCCCGTACATGCAACTCTACTTATATGCTCATTTACGGTTGGCTAAATTCTATATTTTAAAAAATTATAATTTAAAAAACTAGATCTACTATGGGGTAACAGCATATAGGTGCCAACCTTTTTTATGCAACATTATAGAGTAGACTGTTGTGGCTACATTTACCTAGTGTATGTCAGTGAATGACATCGCTGGTTACAACTGATGCAAGTGGAGTACCCGTGTTGGCTTAGCATGCATTAAAAATATTAATACTGGAGCTTGGATATCTAACTATGGCTCCATTCAAACAATCAGCATTTGAAACTGACAACCGTATATAGTAACTACAGTGACTCTAAAATTGTGCATAACGTTACATTGTAGCTAGCAGGAAGAAGTAAGACAGACACTGCATTTTATGAACAAGTGAATGGACATGTCTTAAATTTTTTTTCTTTCAATTCATGCAAACTTTGAGAACAACATTGAGAACTTGCAAACTACAGACCTTTTCAATGTAGATATTAGACAGGTTATCAACAGATAATGTATTATATTAAGTATTTATTCAAAATGTAAATGTCAAAATGAGCTTATCATTAATATTTAATATAAAACTTTAATCAAATGATGGCTCAGATGCCATAAGCAGTGCAACACATCTACAGCTGAAATGTCACTAATTTTCAACCCATTACAACCATCATTTTTACCCTTGTTTCAGTAACTCCTTCCTCACCTCACCGAAGACCTCCATGATCTCCTTGTCATAGCACTCCAGTAGTTGCTCGCAGGACTCCGTGTGTTTGGCATACAGCATGGTGGGCACACAATCTCTGAGAGCACTAAACATGTACTAGAGGACACCAGTCATCCAAAACAAACACACACACACACACACACACAAACCTTAGTTACTCACTGGACAGTATGCAGCAGCACTGTCACTACTGGAATTTCAGTTCCTGTATCAGAAACATTTTGCAAAATGTCAAATCATTTTGCAATAAGGACAGTGGACTGTCAGTAGACTTACATGTATTCTAGCTGCATCCACAGCATTATCATAAACATCATCCAGGTAAATGGGAAACACTGCACGGTGCCAGTAGAGAAAGCTGCAATCACACTGCACTTTGACCCTGAGGAGAAGAAACAGTTTCTTGTTTTTTAAACATTAGAAGACTAAATCTTGCTATTGTAAAATTGTAAAAGAACAATTATATACATATGTATATTCATGCACACTTATGGCATTCAGGGTCCACTTGTAGTTATACAAGACTCACCTCTCTCTTAATTCACTAATGAGGTCCAGTTTCTTTAGGACAAGTTGTAATGGCAGAAGCTCCTCATCCTTGAATGTTTTCTTGAAAGCAAAATGAAGCACATTTGTATGCAAAATGAATATACTGTTCTGATACCATGCAAATTTAGTCTGCCAATGTAACCTTTTGTACAAACAGCCATAGAAGATCGTAAGAGCTCAGGTAAAGAGAGAATACTGTAACTAGCGTCAAGCAAGCACAGAGAACACAAAGTGACCACAATAGATTTTATCCAATTGCAAAGTCTCAAAGCACCTCATATTCCAAGCACATGCTTCCTTACCATCTGAGTGCCCACACTGAGTGCTAGAGACACTACCAGTCTTCTCTCCCTGGTACTCGGGCCATTCAGCGTGTTCTCGGCGAGCACCAGGGACGACAGCACATCCAGCCTCTGCTCACTGTACTTCTTATCAGAGATCACTCGTTTCTACAGTACAACAGCAAGTCATTTTATTTTACAAATGAAGACAGGAATTTAAGGCATTTTTATGGTATCGTAAAATACTGAAGAATGATAAAATGATATTGATAACGCCTGCAAATGTTTGGAACAGTGGGCTCAAAATATGAAAATTTTACAGAATGCAATAAGGACTTTACCTTAGCTGTAGAAATAGAGGCCAGAGCTTGTGACTGCAGATGCTGAGTGATATGGGACACGGAGTCTGCTACCACAAGGGATCGCCGGTGGAATGTGTGCTCTACTGCCTTTGTTTTTTTTTTAAAAGACAAATGAGGAAATGTACTAATAAATCAAAAGCAGTCAGTGCAGAATTTAAAAAAAAAAAATCCTCAAATTAAAGTATTTATAACTGAATATAAGCTCATTTTGTTTGGATTTCAGAAGACAGATGATCAAGGAGGTTTGGAGATAATAAAAAAGAAGAAGAAAAGATATAGACTGGAAATGTACAGTTTATTGAATTACAAGACTAGACTTATCTATCGTCCTAACTTTCACATTTTTGCGGAATAAACCATTTCCCTATTTCAAGACCTTCCTCGTTTATGCCTTACTGAAGTCTGCGGGGAAATGGTGCCTCAATAATTAAGCCTCATAATTGTGTCATTTAAATGGTATTTCTCTCAATGCATTCCAAATGCAGAGACACGTGACAGATGGACAGTCAAGACATTTGCAGATTTTCAGAAGTCAGATAAAGATTATAGTATAGAGGAAAGGTTTACTTTCAGTAGCTCTACTAGACGGCACAGGGCCTTCACAGATGTCTTGGTCATGGGTCGCTGCATGGACATGTAGAGGTTCATGGTGGTTTTTATGATGGTGCTAATGCTGTATGCATATAGGACTCCCTGCAGGCAAAATACACATCACAGTCATTTTAACATAATCACTAATAATAGCTGGAACAATTATCATCACAAACATTTCCCTTCATTGAATTCTGAACTGTTCAATTTAAGCAACCACCAGGTCCTCCAGATTCTCATTCACTCTCATAAAAATGAAAATAAAAACCCAGATGCTTACAAGGTTAAACCCTTTTAAATTATTGAGATTCAGGCCACTGATGTATTGTTTTAGATAGCTATTACAATGCATGGAACAAGTGTCTGATACAGAAGCAGCCCTGGACCACTTGCTCAGGTTAGTCATTAGTATAACAATAGCGTTAATGATGAGTCCAGGGCCATGTACGCTCTAAACTCGCCAGAGAAGTCTAACTTCTTTAGTGGTTTAAATGGCAAAATCGTCTTTACCTGTACAAATACATTGCACCTGTTGCTCAGATCTTCTGAGAGTTTCTCAGTTTTCTGGTCTTTTGATAAAATGGCCTCCATCTTCATCATCCAGGAGGTTACAAAAACGTAGTAAGACTGCACATCCCTAGAAAAGGAAAGAAAGAAGCACAGCATTAGGGTACAGCATTAATGAAGTAAAAATGGATATAATTAACACACAAAACATTTATTTTGTTATTCATCTTCAGTAATCGTTTTACCCTGGTCAGGGTTGCAATGAATCCAGAGCCTATCCTGGGAAGAAGGACCATTAATTTACCCTCAAGCCAACTTAAAGCCAGATTACGAATCTTGTGATGCTCACTTAAAGCTAGAGGGTAAACACAGCAGATTCATTACATTCATGTGCACCATGAAACTCACTTTGTTAGTGTCTGTGCCTTTTGTTGTAAGAATGTATCTCTGCTGATACGAATGGCCTGGAGACTTTTCTTATCCATTAGTTTGGCTGCTGCTGGGATTTTATTGATCAAAAATGTATCAGGAAACCAGATTACATTGCCAGTCAGTGTAACTGCAGGAACCTTGAAGAGAAAGAAAAAAAAGTGTTAAATACATTGGAAAAAAATTATTCATGTTATATATTCAGCAAAAAAAAAAGAAACGCCCCTTTATAAGGAGATTGTATTTTAAAGATAATTTTGGGAAATCCAAATAAGCTTTACAGACCTTTATTGGAAAGGGTTTAAACAATGTTTTCATGCTTGTTCATTGAATCATAAAAAATTATTGCACATGCGGAACAATCCTTAAGACAAGAACAGTTTACAGGCGGTAGGTAATTAAGGTCACATTTACAACAACTTAGGACACTAAAGAGACCTTTCTACTGACTCTGAAAAACACCAGAAGAAAGATGCCTAGGGTTCCTGCTCACCTGCATGAACATGCCATAGACCTTCTGCAGGGAGGCATGAGGACTGCAGATGTGGCCAGAGCAATAACTGCAATGCCTGTAATATAAGACGCCCAAGACAGTGCTACAGGGAGACAGGAAGGACAGCTGATCGTCCTTGCAGTGGAAAATGACATGCAACCATGTGTCCCCCCAGACGTGATGGAGAACTTGCAAATGCCTTGGTGGGAGAGTGGAGTAACATCTCACAGCAAGAACTGACCAATCTGGTGCAGTCCATGAGGATGAGATGCACTGTAGTACTTAAAGCATCTGGTGAACACACCAGATACTGACTGTTACTTTTAATATTGACCCCCCCTTTGTTCAGGGATTCATAATTCCATTTCTGTTCCTCAAATGTCTGAAACTTGTTCAGTTTAGGTCTCAGTTGTTGAATGGTTTTATGTTAATACAAATATTTACACATGTTAAGAAATTTGCTGGAAATAAAAGTAGTTGAATGTGAGAGGACATTTATTTAGTTGCTGAGTATATATATTCAACTAGAGACTTGGAGATGAATTTTTTGTGTTAGGTAAAGAGGGAAAACACACAGACCTGAGTTTGACACAAACCTTTTTACACACATCCAAAAGAGCTTTGTAGAGCCTCTTGTCGACTGTACGAAAAATGTGAAAATGCAGGGCGAAGAGGCCACAGACCCCGACATATTTATCCCTTTGGTCAATTTCTGCAGGCTCCCCTGTGAACACAAATACAACAATTGAACAGCAATTACGTACAAGTGAACCTATGACTATGATTTTATTCAGTACTTTCTAGGGATGGGCACTCGAGTACTCGGAAGAGACATCAATGATCGATCATTAAAACGACAATCGTGCAGTTTGTTTCTCCATTTTAAAGGTAGGTTCTCTGGGTGTGCCTTTCACCATTAAAAAAAAAGTGTTTATGGCTGGTTATTTTAAAGTAGCTATTTTGAACTTGAAAAAACAAAAACAAATGTGAACATAATTGTAACTCTGCAGCACAACACTGGTCAAGCCATTCACTTTTGCTTTCACATGTTTCTGACAGCCACACAAACAGCAGTGTGTGCATACTACTACAATTACGGTAAGCGTGGGAAAAAAGCAGAGATGAGCTTTCTCTGCAATAAATTATCGATTATAGCCAACGGGTCTTCACATTAGGACAATATATGATGCATGTATTTTTATTATGCTGTTTTTTTGTACTATTTTGTAACAAATTACATTATAACAGCCTGTAATATTGAACAAATGAGACACTGTTCATATACTTTTGCTTGTGCAATGCATTTTGTTTCAGACAATGTTGCTCTCCCAAGTACTTAACGAATACTCAAGTAATTACTTCAAGTACTCGAGTAGTCAAAATTACCATACAGAAAACTTTCCCAGTAACACAAGGCCAGATATGATGTAATGTTTATACAGAACTACTTAGTTATATTAACACTGATTAGTCAAAATAAGTAAACACAAACCAAGTTTTGACTCCACATTGGCAAAGATAGTGCGAATGTTGTGAGCAAACTCCTCAGCAAAGGCACTGTTTTTAGAGACTGAAACACCTTCCCCAGGATTATCAAATCTCTGCTCTACGCAAGCCTATCAGGAAGAGAAAAAAAAAATTAAATACACATACAAATTATCCCACATTTTCCCCAGACTGATGTAACAAACTGATAATATCTGGTTTTGTTTGGATTATAGAGACAGATGATCAAGGAGGTCTGAAGACTTATAAAAAAATAAAAACATTTAAAAAAAAGATAGACCATACAGAAATGTACAGTTCTTTGAATTACAAGACTAGACTTATCTATCGTTCTAACTTTCACATTTTTGCGGTATAAACCATTTCCCTATTTCAAGCCCTTCCCTGTTTATGCCTTACTGAAGCATTCGCGGCAATGGTGGTTCAATGTTTAAGCCTCTGGGCTACTGATCAGAAGGCTGCAGGTTCAAGCCCTGGCACTGGCAAACTGCCATTGTTGGGCCCTTGGACAAGGAAGGCCCTCAGCCCTTTCTGCTCCAGAGGCATCAGATTATGACTCTGACCTCTGTGCCCTGACCACAACTTCTCAATTTCTTTATTTTGTCTTAAGGTTCATACAATAACCACACTGTATTGTTGGTGAATCATATAAAATATTTTAATGATATCAGACAGACTTGTGTCTGAAAGTAATGGAACAGCAAGGCCAATTTTTTCTTTTCTACACACTGGACATTTGGGTTTGAGATCAAAAAAATTAATAAGACAATAAATCAGAATTTCAACTTTCATTTACTGATATTTACATGTAGAGGTGTTAAATAATTTAAAACAAGGCACCTTTTATTTAAACCAACCCACTGTTCAAGTGATGAAAATTATTGGAACATGAAGACTAACATGTGTTTCCTGTTGCTCAGGTGTGCCTTGATATATTGACTGTTTAAACAGTTAATAGCTCTGAATGTCTACTCTTGGATTGAGCAGTGGGTTTAGCTTGAGAATTCTGCATTTGCTGTTAAAAATGATAAACCAACATAATGGCCAGAGAGCTATCTATGGGAGAAAAGGAAGCCATTTTGAAGCTGAAAAAAAGAGGGAAATTGGTCAAAGCACTGGCAGAAGCATTTGGCATAGACAATACACCACTTTGGAATGTCCTAAAAAAAGAAAGAAACCACCAGTGTACTAACAACCAGACATGGAACAAGTCAGCCAAAGAAAACAACAGTTAATGACAAACATTGTGAGATCTGGGAGAAAAAAAAAATCCCACAAACAATGGTCAGAGACATCAACAACCTCCACTAAAATGTGAGTAGTTTCCCAACGAAGGTGCCATGTTCTAGGTTGTTTAACACATCTAGATGTAAATATCAGGAAATGAAAGCTGAACTTTAAGAATGCTAAGAACCAAGAATTCTGCCTAAGAATGAAGTTTCCTAAGAAAGCACATGTACAAAAAAAAGGCTGCATAATAACCTGAAAGATCATGCTGTCCAAAAGCTGGCCCTCCAGCTTCAATAAAAGCTTCTCGAAAGGCTTCAGCTTCTCTTCAGGAATAGCAAATTTTGACGGGTTGTGGTGGACTGATTTGAGTAATCTGTAAAGCCAGTTTTTAAAATTTTAAATGTTTAAGTTACTCCATATGCAAAGAGCCACATATGGCTGATAAAATAACCACATATTACATATCAAACTGCCAAATCTGTTTAATTCGAATGAGCATGAATGCATAAGAGTTTCTATATGATGTTCACCTTTTGTACATCTTCCAGTGATCTCTTAAAGTGCCATGATTCTCCATAATCTCATCCAAAGTAATCAGAACCACCAGGAGTTCACCTAGATGCTCATACACCGTCTGTCCAAAAGACAGAAAACATTATCTCACATGAAGAATCACATAATGAGAACACAAAATGAACACCACCAAGAAAAAAAAAAACTTCATAAAAATGTTACCTGAAAATGAACTCCACTTGACTCAATGATTTTTGTGGCAGCTCTAAAAACAATTACCCAGATAATGAAAGTGAAACAATATGAAAAAAGAAATAGCAGAATGTGGCACTAACGTTAAAATACACCACAGACAGTTTGCATTAGTGAAAAGCTCACTTGTTGTTGTTGTAGAGTGCAGCCAGCTGATGAACCAAGTTAACCACAACCTCAAAGCACCGAGATACAAAACAAGATAGTTCCTGTACACACACAGAGAGAGCGAGAGAGAGAAGAAGAGAGAGAGATTTTACCAAATCATTATAATAAATTACTGGCAAAATATTTCTCCAACAGGCTCTGATGTTATACACACTGCATCAGTCCCTCAAGGATTTCGCAATTTTGTAACCATTGATTTAAGAAATTAACACAAAATCAAGCAAAGTCCATAACATTCAGAGGAGACTGAGATTTTCTGCAGATTCGGGCCAAGACAACATGTTAGGTCACCACAACATTCATTCCACGAAGCCCTCTTTGATTCAAGTGCATATGGATGTAAGAAACTGAACTTTCCACATATCCTTCGGTTATCCGTTCTGAGTTTATGCATTGTTTGCATTGTGTGAAGATGATCCATATGATTTCATTCTGTACAATGTATGCATTGGTTGCATGTTATGATGCACTGATGGCATCCTGTTAATATGATGTATTGTTCACATTCTGTTCATTGTTGGCATGCTGTAAAATTGATGAATAACTTGTGTTCTGTTAAATTGCAAAAGAGTACAGATTAACATAAAACTACCTAAAACAAACAATGGGCACTTTAAAAATAAAACTATGCAATTACATTTCATGATAAAGAATTTCACTGATATTTATTAGGTGCAAAATTTGAATTAATTTTTATTTTTCGGTTATTTTCTGTATTCTCTTTTTGTATACATTAGAGAGCCCAATGGTGGCTGAGGTCAGAAAAGTAATAACGTGTACTGAATGTTGTCTGTGGTGTACTTTTTAAATACAGAAAGTGATTACATGTGTGTCTTCACTGGTAGTAATTTAAAAGAAGAATCCTGTGCTTGCAATTTCACCAATTCAAGTAGTTTTCCCACAAAAAAGCACAAAAAAAAACAACAACTGCAAGTTGCAATTTTTTAAAAAAAGCCACAGAAAAATCAAGCATTTTTGGCCGCAACAATCACAATAAAACCTCCAGGAAATCCTGTATGGACTAAGTAAGTCACAAAGAGTGTTTCACCTGTAAAAATGAGATGAAGCGTCCCATTTGAACCTGACACTCTCCCTCCACCACACTGGCGTCTGAAACTGACAGACAGAAAACACACCATTATCAGAAGGATTCAAAACACAGCATTCTTGATTGTATGATCTGGGATAAGGCAAAGTGATGCGATATCTGTTGCAAAAGTAATGACATGGTGATGAAAAAACTAAAGACTGTTTTGGGACATTAATCTATCTTCAAAGAGATATTGCAGATAAGAGGAAAACAAAATCAATTACCTCCTTCACCATAATACAACAAGCCGTTGTAGAACTTGGTTTCAGCCTAAATGTGACAGACAAAACATCATCTTATCATAATGGGCCTGATCTCAATCTAGATCTCATCTAATAAAAACTACTTAAGACTAGAAGTACAGTTTTTTAAAATCTTTCTGCCAGTAGAGATTCTATTCATATCTTTAATTTATTTGTCAAACCCAGTAAAACTAGCATTTTCCACATACCTCATATTTCAGCTTCTTAACTTCACTGCAGAGAGCCGCATAGACTGTAATGACTTTATTAAGGACCTAAATAATAGAACATAGTCAACAGGGTAGACTGTATAGTCAAGAGGGTAGACTGCTGCATGTAACAGCACTTATTCTGAAATAATACAATGTACTATAATTACAGTGAGCAGATCAGTACACATGTATGATGCAAATGGTCCCCCTATGTTTTTTTTCTCCGAAATATACAGCCAATAATCTTCAGCACAGAGATACAGGAAAATACCCATCATATATTTTCTGTTCAAATATAAACAAAGCTACCCTAATTATTCAAATTGTGATTAGTGACTTACCTTATTTTCAGTTTTAATTAGCTCCAAAAGGGAAGACTGTTCATAAGGGAGGAGCTGTATGGTGGCAAATTAAAAAGAATAATGATTAAAATAAGGATCATAAAAAAGGATTTTAAAACATGATGATAACTTTAGTGTCTCTGAAAGCAAAGAGGAAGAACATCAGCTGGATAATGAAACAAGAAAGCACCTTCAACGCTATCGGATCTAACGTGAAATCCCAAACATCTCCGATGGAGTCGTCCAGGGCTTCCTCTATAGCTTTCAGTTGAGATGTGTAGTCCTCCAAGAACTTGTTATAGTTTTTCAGCTGCACTTCTGTGTGAATTTCTATGTTGAGAGAGAGAGACATAAATTCCTTTACTACTAACTGCATGACATTTTTGTTTATGGGGCAGAAAGTACACTCCTGGGCAAAAAAAAAAAAGGGCCAATCCAAAATGGCAAAATATTAAGCTTTTAATTATCTTCACAAGAAATCACTGGCCAGAAAATTTGCAAAAAAATAAACAAAAGCACTCCTGAGACCTCCTGTGCCACTGTGTACACCATTAACTTTTGCTGCAGTGAACTGTTTGGGGAAAAGCTAGAAACAGGGAAATTCACTTATATAGTCTTTTTGTATGCAGCAGTAAAATCATGATAATGATTAAAAAGTTTGATGTAAAATTCAGACTAACATGTCTGGGTGTACAAATATAAAATAATCCATCCACCCATCCTCTATACCACTTATCCTGCAGGGTCACGGGGAACCTGGAGCCTATCCCAGGGAGCATGGGGCAGAAGGCAGGGTACACCCTGGACAGGGTACCAATCCATTGCAGGGCACAATCACATACACACATTCATGCATACGCTAAGGACACTTTGGACATGCCAATCAGCCTACCATGCATGTCTTTGGACTGGGAGATGCAACCAGAGTACCCAGAGGAAACCCCCGCAGCGCAGGGAGAGCATGCAAACACCACACCCTGGAGGTGTGAGGCAAACATGCTAACCACTAAACCACCATGCACCCCTAATACAAAATAAAATAAAATAAAATAAAACAAACAAACAAATAAAAAAAAGCTGTCTCCAAGTTTACCCACAAGGCTTAAACATTTAAAGAAACCATCCCATACTCAGTTACTTTCTTGCTAATTTCCTGACCAGTGATTTATTTTAAAGACCAATAAGAGCTGAATATTCTCACATTTTGGGCTTGGTCCATTTTTATTTATTTTTTTGGCCCAAGAGTGTAAAGGCACTTGAGGATAACAGCACTTATCTATGTGTAATGGATTAAAGTAAGCCTAAACTCTGATTAGATGTGTTCTTACTAGATTACACTGATTAATAGCTAGGTAATCAAGACTAAACAACATTAGCATTGTTTTGTTTTTCGTGTGTGTAAGTCCATGGAAGAAGTTTAGTAAGAAACTTGTTGAGGTATTAAAGTGTACATTACCATCCCCGGGTCATGTGACTGACTAGTAAGTGAACTGTATAGCTAACAAGCTAGAAACTGTAGCCGTACTACAATACTAATAAAACCCCAAATGCAATATCACCCATCTCGTTATTTACTACACTGATTTTCCAAGTTTCGTCACCGTTATCGGGTGTTTATTTCCCGATTCATCAAATCAAGAGCTGCTATTATCTACATCAGCTGAACCAAGTGACTCCATTCTGTCTTGCTGTAATGAAAACAAAAATGGTCGTCTCTTGATTAAGATGCATGCATATCAACGCGTTGTACAGGCTAGACATTAAAATACAGCCTGACAAATGAAATCAACACTACATACAGCTACAGTGCTAGCCGTCTATTTTAGCATGAAGTTCGTTGTGACAACAGAAACAAGGAGCTTTTCTGTAACAGGCACATTCTTACTCTGAGATCCGTCATCAAAGCGATCAAATTCCCAGTCGGGAGATATTGACTCCACTGCCATCCTAACAAATAGCTACAGTCGATGGTTAGAGACAGGAAACCGCCTGTCTCGCTGGATAATATCTATTTGGAGAAAGTAAACTATAGTAATCTTCCCTGTTCCGAGGTCTGCTTGGGTAAGGTTTTTTTTCCTACCCGTATTACTGGAAATCCCCGCCCAACTGCACAAGCGCCTCAAACCAGGTGGGCGTGGCTACTCTAAACTGTCTCAAAATGACCAGGTCATGTGCATGGTAGCGGCTTTACTTCATACTGTTTCCAGAGTTTTGGTGTACCTTAATTGTAAAACCACTTTGGGTTATATTTCCCTAATTGGTTCACATAAACTGGTTCAAAGCTTCAGAAAATCTCATGCGTTCCATCAGCAACACGCCGATTGGATGCTAGCCAACTCGGTGTGAAATACTGGCCAATAACCGCGCGCAGGAGGCGGGGCTTGTCTTAAAACGGGCGCAAAACTCGTGATTTGGTCAACATTCTGTTTGCTCAAGAATTTCTGGTGTTGCACTACTAATATGAGATTTCAAAGTAAAAGTGTACGACAAACTCGGCCTGCAAATACAAATATACAGTCTGGACCCACGATATATATAGAGTGGGGTCAACAACAACAAAAAACAACAATATTATTTTCCAATTCAATGCAACAATTTTTTATTACAAATTATATTACTGACAACAACTTGAGTGAAAAGTAGAATATTTGAAATATTTACATGAATTTCAGAGTTTCTTAGTATTTGGTATGTCCTCTTCTTGCTTTCATGACAGTGTGGCCTCGAGCTGGCATGAACACGACATGTTTGTGCAAAACACCATAATCCATTTTAGATCAAATCCATCAAATCCACGTGCTTCAGTAGAAGAGATTAGGCGTGAGAAAATCTGACCTTTTGTACAAAGCAGTTAACATGCGCAATATCACACATTTATATAGGGACCTCTTTAATATTTATCTTTGATGTTAAATATTCAAGATATTGAGCATATACTTTCTTTGTTTTATATACATATTCCCTCTGACTATAATTATCAAAGAAAATTATACAACAACCAGCTTAAACTATTATACATGAATTCTTTCAAATCACACAGGCTTTTCTAAGAGACTGTAAAATTACATTTATTTATTAATTACATTAATATGGCTCCTAATTGAGCTCTTTGAGGGGAGAGGTGAAGGCATAAAGCGAAACTTTCACTGAATTTGTCAATCAAACACGTGTCTTAGCAAAAACCTGTGTGATTTGGAAGCCTCCACATTCACGTGGAATTCTGTAATATTTTAGGCTGGTTATGTAATTTTCTCATTTGCAAAAACCTCCAGCAGTGCCATTATAATAAGCTGATTAATATGAGAGGGAGTATAGCAGGAGGAGGAAGAGGTGAGAGTGATCAGGAGGGTGTGGATGAGAGCTGCTATTGGTTCACCTCTGGGTGGTTGTCATCATCACACTGCTGTACCTCAGGGACCTGTCAGTGGAAAGATCTGCTCTCACCCAGCAGCAGTGTCGTGGCTGTGCTTAGAGGTAAGTGTTCATTCAGCTTGATTACAATTAAGCTTCTGGGCATAAGAATATTTTTAAGAGGTTGCAGCTTAATTAATTTGACTAATTCTTTATATATATATATATATATATATATATATATATATATATATATATATATATATATATATATATATATATATATATGTGCTTGTTTTTTTAATGTCTTCTATTGATGATGTAATAGTAGTTGACACTCTTCCACCACTAACAAGCATGAGGGCCTGCTTTATAATCTTTTATACTCTTAGAAAATTTGGAACTCATAAAGGTCCTACGTTATCCTTCTGGGAGAAAGCTGTACGTAGAACCTTACACCCGAGTGTTTCCCTATCAAAACAGTTTCAAGTGGAGCCCTTTATGAAACCTAAAAACCTTTTATTATCAAATGAACCAGTGTTATCAGTTGTGAACTGCATTGTCTGCAAATTCCCATGTTACCCTTTAATCTTCCACTCTTTCCCCCTCTCTGTTTTCTTTAGAATGGATGACGGTCAACAAACAACTAATCGAAAGCTTTCCATTAAACTTCTCCTTTACTACATACATATAAAACATTGAAAAGATCTTAGGGCATGTTATAATTTAAATTCCAGGTAGGATAAAATTCTATACATGGGCACAACACAGTATGTCTTCAGTCTAGTAGAAATTCTACTGAATCCTAGAAAACAATTACATACATGTTAAGTCCTTAGATACAAATTTAGCAAGGTTTTATGAAGACCATGGATTCAGTTGGTGGTCCTAATCAGCATGACGGAAAATGGTCTTCAGTTGATTTAGAGGTTAGAGATGATGAGAGTCAGAATATTCCTTCTCGATGGTATGGAGGAATTGACAAATGCCCAGGTCTCACCCACAGTAACACACAAAAAAATATAGATGAGGGGTTCTCTGAGTTAGACCCCTTGCTTCCTAATGATCGTTTGTGGCCCTCAGTCGATGATGAGGAAAAAATGACCACTGGTGCTCAGGCCATGCCGAGCGAATCAGTTTGTACCATGGTGCTTCAGATCCTGGGTCCATTCCTCCTGGCAGGCTTTGGCACAGTGATGGCTGGCATGCTTCTGAACATTGTGCAGGTGAGTATGGCAGGATTATGGGCACAGGAAGAGTTTGGGTTTAAATGTCAGTCTGAAATATCTGTGTGTTGGTGAGACAGCACTGGGACGTGTTTCGGAAAGTAACGGAGATCTTCATCCTGGTGCCAGCATTACTTGGCATGAAAGGCAACCTGGAAATGACACTGGCATCAAGACTCTCTACAGTGGTGAGTAAATAATGACTTACTGCCTCTCTGCCACTTTCTTTACCTCTCTCCCTCCATATATATTAACTGCTTTACATTTGGTACTATACTCTCATGTGAGGTTCTCTTGTACCCTAAGTTGTGTCATACATAACGTCAATAAATTCTGAACTTCTTTCTTGGTCAGATGTTTTTGCACAGTGCTGTAAAGAAAACAGCACTCAAACTTAAATATCCTCATCCTGTAGTGGTTAAATAACTTTTACTCTAAACTTGCTGTAGAAGTAGTGCTAAAATACCCTTTTCTTTAACCACACATTGTTGTTGTTGTTTTTAAATTCAGAATTAATTAGCCAGTCTACTGTCATAATTACTGAAATATATAACCCAAATGAATTTGGATAAATGCTAAATGTTTACAACAGGTGAACGTTGGCAAAATTAACTCCTCAAGAGAGAAGTGGAAACTGATCATTGGAAATCTTGCCCTCAAGCAGGTAAACAAATAACAAAAATTAGGAAAACAACTTGTTCTCTGTTTGTGTGAGCTGTTTATAAATACTCATATAAATATGAATAAGGAAGATAAACCCTAACCACGGCTTACACATTTCGTATACCTTCAGGTTCAGGCTACAGTGCTGGGTTTCCTTGCTGCTTTGGCAGCCTCTGCACTCGGATGGGTTCTGGATGAGAAATTGACCATAAATGATACAGCACTGTTATGCTGCAGTAGTGTAGTGACAGCATTCATGGCATCGTTATTGCAAGGTAAGAATACAGTATTTTCATGAAATTTACAACATGATATAAAATCTGTTATTCAGATTTTAAAAATAGAATCATTCATAAAGTTATATGTAATGAAAAGAATTAAACCAGATGGGACATCCTATTTTGAAAATAAACATCTGGGTTTGGGGTTTGTTAATGCTCCAAGATTGATTATTTTCCAATAGCAGCATGTTCTGAAGTGTTTTATTCTTCTCATACCACAGAAATTTGCCAAAGTTACTTTTTATTAGTTTACAGAGCATTCCCTCACCAGCCTCTCTGTTATTTCTCTCTTGAATTTTAAAAGACAAAAAAATGCAGCTTGTTACCTAGCAAAACTGTCTGTCCTGATGACTTTCCTGTATCGGAAAACTTTAAAGGTACAGTAATACCTCTGACTGACCATTACAAAGTGCTGACACTGGAGCTTCCTTCCAAAAATATATTTAAAATAAAAAGACTAATACCACAGGGCTAGTCTCAATTTTAATTTGTCAGAAGGTGTTGATTCATTTTTCACAGTTCAGACAGTTGGTCAGCTGCAAGGCAAATCACAGGTTTATATCAATGCACTCATTCTAATACGTTATCATTTCTATGTTTATTTAGCATTTTTGAAAGGAGTCTCCATTATCGGTGCTTTGTAAAGCTGTAACCTTAAGTGTTCCGCCATGGGAGAGTCTTCATGATAGAGGACGTTGCGGTTTTGGGTTTCTCTGTAACATGACATGCTGTTTTTTTGTCATTAACATCAAGAAAAAGAAAACAGAGAGGCTGGTGAGGGAATGATTGTTTACTGTTGTTATAACATAAGTGATAACAGAATCAAACTTTTTTGGAGGAGACAGTCCACATGATTAAACGTAAATATAAATGGATAAAATGTATGTTGTGTCATTCCTTAATAAATAAATATTTGTTAATGTAGATTACTCTGGTATAAGAGGAATAAAACACTTTGGGTAGTGCTGTTATAGATGCACTGAGTTGCATCATATCACATTATCTTTAATTATTTTCCTATAACTGTATGTCAGATTGTGCTTTATTCCTTACCTTAAACAAAGGAGGTATTATGTGAGGTACATTTTTTACAAATTAAATAGAGGTTTGCATTTTTGTTTTTTCATTTCCTTATGACTGAAATATCAGTAAATTAGTGTTGACAGTAAAAATTCTGTGCTTCAGAATTATGAACTGTGTTGTGTGGATTATATTTGATGCAGTCATGTGGTGGCTAACCAGACTGTTGGAGTGATGTCATCTTGCCTCTGTGTCATTTGCTTCATATAGGTATCATTATGGTGGGTGTGATTATTGGCTCAAAGAGGACCGGGATTAATCCCGACAACATAGCAGCACCAATTGCGGCTAGTTTTGGTGACCTCATCACTTTGGGGTTGCTTGCCATCATCAGTCAAAGGCTTTTCTTTTGCATTGGTGAGAAAAAAGAAAGAAAATGAGTTCGCTTATATTCAGTAGAATTTTCTGTTTTGTTCCATTCACATTTTGTTTTGTTTTTTAAATGGATTATTTCTAAACTTAATAGAACAAGGCAAGTAAGTTGACTAAAGCTTATTCTCAAATTTTGTAGCTCTATTTCTCTTTTTTCTTTTTTAGAGCTCTACCCCTATGTTATCTATGTAGTGTGTGTCGTCTTTCTGTGCCTGACACCAGTCTGGGTGATAATTTCGTTTTGTCACTCTGAGAGCCACAAACTGCTATATAATGGTTGGGAACCTATAATCACAGCCATGGTTATTAGCAGGTCAGTGAATCTTGATTTACTGCCAACCATCTGTAATATTGACCTCTGACCTTATAAATCATGCAACATGTTTTTCCATTGAGTTCTCATGAACATCAATACGGATCATTTCTAAGTGACTTTAACCTTTGCTCACAAAAATGTGTCTATATAATGATTATTTTACTTTGTGCTTATAGTCATAGATTCTAAACAGCAAATTAACTGGGTTATATATATGCGGTCACCATTGTTTTTCCTTAATGTAGCACAATATATGTCCTTATGTATGTTCTCAGCATGGGTGGACTCATTCTGGACAAAACCATTACTGACTCTAATTTAGGCGGACTAGTGGTTTACACCCCTGTGATAAATGGTCAGTAATGAAATACACATTTTAAACTGCTTTTGTTCACAATCACAACTATTTAATTTAATCATTTTTCAGAGAAACAATATAGTACAGTACAAAGGTTATGGGGCACATTTTTTCATTTGTACACAGATGTAAATCTGTACACAGATGTAAGTGCGATTTTGCAGTATATTTACTTCTGCAAACCACATAGGACTTTCCACTCTTTTTTTTTATTTATGTCTGTCTATTTTAGGGGACCACAATTAATTGGACAAATAATATCTTTACCATTGCTAAATTTTAGTTACAATTTGCTCAGAGAGGCAACAAAATCCAGTTATTGTCCAATTACTTATAGATACACTACTATTACTAGTACTTGTACTGTTACTACAAATTGTTTACCCTTCATTAAACTGTACACTAAATTTATAGATTAATAAATCTACAGTAAATTCATAATTGTATCTCACATAGCCTTTGCAATGTTTATATACTCAAGGTGTTGGTGGTAACCTGGCTGCCATCCAGTCCAGCCGTATAGCCACGTACCTTCATTTTCACTGCTCCCTGGGAAGGTTGCCTGAGGACAAAAAGTGCTATTACTGTCCATTCTACACCTTTTATGGCAAAGGTAAAACAAACAAACAAACAAACAACAACAAAAAAAGACCACGTCTTAAGACAAATATTTTAAAGTATTGAATATTGTTTGTTTAGATGACCCAGATGTTTTTGAGTCACATCTTTTGACAGAAATGTCTAATTGGTCTTTGTAAACCACATATACATATACACATATACATTACAAATGTCTTTATTCATTACAATATGCAATTAAATTGTCAGAATGAGAATAAGTGGATAGGAATGGATGGAATATAAAGGATATACAGATAGAAATACATCTACAGGCTTCAGACAGGCATAATTTAAGAGTCTTAACCAACAACCTTACTACTGGCTTTTACAGTGCATCACATTTCCCACATTTTGTTATGTTACAGCCTTATTCCAAAATGGATTAAATTCATTATTTTCCTTAAAATTATACAAACAATACCCCATAATGACAACGTGAAAGAAGTTTGTTTGAAATCTTTGCAAATTTATGTTGTGGATAAAAAAGGTCATAAAATAAACATAAGGGAGAAGAAGGAAAAACGGGCACCTTGACACGTAGAAGCGGGATTAGGCGGACATTGACAGATTGGAATTACGAGCAATTTAAGAGCAGTAATAGTCAAAAAAAAAAGTCAAAAAGAAGTGTACGAGCTGAGGAGTGCTAAAACACACACACACACACACACACACACTCGTGCAGTCAAGGGCGGGCAAGTAGACACAACATACATAAACACACACGAATAACTTTAATAATATCTTATAGTGATAGAGAAACTCTATAAAAAACAGAATAGTAGGATATGCAGGACAGTAGAACTGTAATGATATTAAGAAGTTGGAAGTACAGTAAACCGCTTTTCAAGTAGTATAAATATATATAAAATAAGAAATATAGTGCAAATATGAAAATAAATTATAAATGAGAAGTACGGGAAAAAAAGGAAAATATAACTTACTCATGATTCAGATGGTGAAGATTCTCGTCTCGCAAGGAAAGCCTTAATTTTTAGAGAACCATGAAGAAAGCCAGTTATAAGGGTGGCTGCCCCCCCCCTCGAGATAACGATAAGACCAAGGTCCCTCCCGGTTGTTTAGTCGTCTTGCTTACGTCATTTTTATTACCTAGGGAAATGGGAATCTTGGTTTCTGAAGACCTAGGTAAGGGAGAACCCTGGTTTTTGAAGACCTAGGTAAATAGAAACACTGGGTTTTTGTTTCCTGGGTTGTTGGAAATGCCTGAGTTCTGATTTTATGTGTAAAGTAAAACCCTGGGTTTCAATTCTATGGGTAAGTGAAATAGGCCTTTTCTGGAAACCTATGGGTTATCTAGTGTGTAAATACAGTATAAATACTGGAGCTTAAGCTCAGGGTAGGGGGGATCACTTCTGAGAATTCTCATCGGTGTGGATCTCGTGTGGTGGAATGGAACAATAAAGCTGGACCCTTGCTTCTTCTCACTCACGGCTGGTGTATTTTTTCTATCTCCAACTGGTCTCAGAGGTAGATGTGAGTATTGGCTTCTAAGTTGAATTTTAAATGTTTTTGGGTAATAGGCTAAATTCGAGCCAACATTTATTAAAAATTAAAACAAAAAAAGCACATTTACTTAAGTATTCACAGCCTTTGCTCAATACTTTGTTGTAGCACCTTTGGCACCAATTACATCCTCAAGTCTTTTTGAGAATGATTCTACAAGCTTGGCACACCTATTTTTGGGCAGTTTCTCCCATTCTTCTTTGCAAGACCTCTCAAGCTCCATCAGGTTGGATGGGGAGCGTCGATGCACAGCCATTTTCAGACCTCTTCAGAGATGTTCAATCAGGTTCAAGTCTGGGCTCTGGCTGGGCCACTCAAAGACATTCACAGAGTTGTCCAGTAGCCACTCCTTTGTTATCCTGGCTGTGTGCTTAGGGTCGTTGTCCTGTTGGAAGATGAGGTCTGATTTCCAGAGCGCTCTGGAGCAGGTTTTCATCAAGGATGTCTCTGTACATTGCTGCATTCATCTTTTCCTTGATCCTGACTAGTCTCCCAGTTCCTGTCGCTGAAAAACATCCCCACAGCATGATGCTGCCACCACCATGCTTCACTGTAGGGATGGTATTTGCCAGGTGATGAGTGGTGCCTGGTTTCCTCCAGACATGACGCTTGCCATTCAGGCCAAAGAGTTCAATCTTTGTTTAATATTTGGTCTGAGAGTCCTTCAGGTGCCTTTTGGCAAACTCCAGGCAGGCTGTCATGTGCCTTTTACTGAGGAGTGGCTTCCATCTGGCCACTCTACCATTCAGGCCTAATTGATGGACTTCTGCAGAGATGGTTGTTCTTCTGGAAGGTTCTCCTCTCTCCACAGAGACACGCTGGAGCTCTGTCAGAGTGACCATCGGGTTTTTGGTCATCTCCCAGAATAACGCCCTTCTCCCCTATCGCTCAGTTTGGCCGGGTGGCCAGCACTAGGAAGAGTCCTGCTGGTTCCAGACTTCTTCCATTTACGGATGATGGAGGCCACTGCTCTCATTGGGACCTTCAATGCTGCAGAAATGTTTCTGTACCCTTCCCCAGATCTGTGCCTTGATACAATCCTGTCTCGGAGGTCTACAGAAAATTCCTTGGACCTCATGGCTTGGTTTGTGCTCTGACATGCATTGTTAACTGTGGGACCTTATATAGACAGGTGTGTGCCTTTCCAAATCATGTCCAGTCAACTGAATTTACCACAGGGGGACTCCAATCAAGTTGTAGAAAAAAACAAGGATGATCAGTGGGAACAGGATGCACCTGAGCTCAATTTTGAGTGTCATGACAAAGGCTGTGAATACTTATGTAAATGTGCTTTTTTTGTTTTGTATTTTTAATAAATTTGCAAAGATTTCAAACAAACTTCTTTCATGTTGTCACGATCTCGCCAGCAGAGGGCGCTGCGGCAATGATGTGCACGTGCTTGAAGTGCGCATTCATGAGAAGACTGTGTTTACAGTGGACATGTGCACTTGTTTTGGTTCCTGTTCTGTCCCCGCCCAGTTCAGTTATTGGTGGAGGTGCAAGGGTGTGTTTTGAAGTGTTTCCAGCTGTCAGCCATTAAGGTGATTGTGACTGGTTATTTAAACGAAAGATTAAAGGAAAGAAGGAATGTATAAATGGTGCCAAGAAGTAATGTGTCCATGCTCTGTCTAGTTTCCTGTTCCTAGTTTCATGCTCTTGTTAGAAGACTGTCCATGCTATAGTTAGAAGAGAGTCCATGCCATAGTTAGAAGAGTGTCCATGTCATAGTTAGAAGAGTGTTCATGCCATAGTTAGAAGAGTGTCCATGCCATAGTTAGAAGAGTGTTCATGCCATAGTTAAAAGAGTGTTTCCTGCCTTAAGTGTAAATAAAGAATTTACTCCTGCACTCGCTTACTTCCTGGTTTGAGGCCTGTTTCGTAACACATGTTGTCATTATGGGGTATTGTTTGTAGAATTTTGAGGAAAATAATTAATTTAATCTATTTTGGAATAAGGCTGTAACATAACAAAATGTGGGAAAAGTGAAGCGCTGTGAATACTTTCCAGATGCACTGTACATTTTAACATTACTACTGGCTTTCATCATTTACATTTATGTTTACAGCATTTGGCAGACACTCTTATCCAGAGCAACTTACATTTATCTCAATTATACAACTGAGCAGTTGAGTGTTAAAGGCCTTGCTCAAGGGTCCAGCAGTGGCAGCTTGGTAGTGCTGGGATCTGAACTCACAACCTTCCAATCGTCCAAACTACGGAGCTACCACTTCCCTAAACAATGCGCTTATACAGGATCATAATTTAGCAGCAAAACAGTCCAGTCAAAGCAGAATTATTTGATGAATTTGTCATAGCTGTGCTTCTGTTTTTAAAAAGAGTCTCCTAAATTCACACTTACTTTCCTGGTCATCTTGCACCCATTCTTCTATGCTATTGCAACTTATAAATGATCAATTATTTTCCCATTTCTCATAGAGTATTTATATTAGCCTTATATCCTTCTAATATACCTTGTTTGGTCATAAATTTGCTTATATTATTACAGTAGTTTGCATTAAATATTTTAGTATGCATATTATTGTGTCCTGGCAGGATATAACAACAGAACAGCTCGAGTCCTACTTCTTCTGGCCATTCCAGGCCATGTGGTCTTTCTTTTAATTATTTATCTAATGCAAGGTGCCAACACCAGCCCAACACCAACCTTCATCACCCTCTACTTGGTTGCAGCCCTAATTCAGGTAAGAAAAGAGTTTGGAGTTTTCTTAAATCATGTGTTTTCAGGTAACTATATTTAGACAGTTGTCTTGAAATGGCACAAAGAGAATACTTATGGGTTAAAAGTTTGACCTTTGTTCTCTAAAAGTGTAGACATACCTCGTTTTATTCCTTGTTGTTATATCATAAGAGAAAAAGCGAACAAAAGCACTTATCTTAATAGGAAATGATTACTGACAACTAGACTGCAGTAGTGTGTAAAGATCTTTATCTTTGTCTGTATTTATGTTCTCTCAGGTATTTCTACTGCTGTGCATAGCTGACTGGATGGTTCATTGCTTGTGGAAGTATGGTCGAGACCCAGATAGCTTTTCTATCCCCTATTTAACAGCCTTGGGGGATCTACTGGGCACTGGCCTATTAGCTCTTTGTGTTTTTGCTGTGGGTGATTAATGATGACACACTTTTGGGTGACTGAAACAGGTTTACCAACAAATTTATGGGTTATATCTTAAATTATTATTTATTTTTGCATTTTTTAAAAATTGTTTCTAATTCTTAATCTTTGTTAGACTCTCCTCTCGTTCACTGGGGCTACTGAAGCATGAAGATATCTTTCCAAGCCATTGCTGAGACACCTCAGCCCCTTTGTAGGGCAACATTAATTACTTAGTAAGGCTTATAAGTGATACAAAGTTAGGAACATTTCTTATCATTCACTTATTATGTTCTTTTTTAACAGTCTATATAAAATGTTATTATGTCTATATAAACAGTCTGTAAAAAAATTGATTTAATTATATTAAAATGTCCCTACTTTCCAGCCCTTTCTAGAAGTCAAAAGTCAGCAAGTTGTAACTTAAACAGAATGTAGCAAACAATCAATCATGCTTTTTATTTACGATGGAGGCATATGTACATATCTGAACCACCAAAAAACTATAGCCAGCTGATTTTGGCTGTCAGCAGGTAAATTATCAGAAAAACTGACTTTTCTCTGCGTTTTCCAGACTATGAAAATGATTTAAAAAAAAAAAAAATCTTTAAAATCATCTTTAAAATTTAGAATCTGATGAGTCAAACATACAATTGAATACAAACACTTAACTACAGATTATAATCTGATTATATAATGATTACTTCCCTATTTATAATGTACTGTTCCTTTTTATTTTTCCTTTTCTCAGTTTGTCTATATTTATCTATATTTGTAATAATATTAAAATCTAATATTATCTTAAACACACACACACACACACACACACACACACACACACACACACACACACACACACACAAATATAATTCACATGGCAGTATGTAAAAGACCTGTTAGGAAACTACAAGGTTTGATTATGCCATATGATGGTTGCTATACCTGCTTGTTTTGGTATAAATTCATGTTTTTTCAGAAGTTTATATATAACTTTTAGATTTTTAAAAAAATGTTTACAATTGCTTAATTGCAATTACTTATTTGTTAATCATCCTTATTAATTGTTTTAATGTTATTTGATTTTGTAAGCTATTTTTAATGGTTGTTTTTTACGTGATGAAATTTAACAGACAATGGTTAATGCAGTGCCTTTTACCAGACCATTTTGCCTATCAGCTCACTTTTTTTTTATGTCTATTGTATTTTTTAAAACCAGTATTTGAGCGCTCATAAGTCCATTTCATGAGTAAATTATATGTGATAAAAAGAAAAATCCATAATAACAATTTTTAAACAACTTCTAACCACAACATTGCTGATCTGTTGTTCGTCGACCCTGTTATTTTGGAAGAATCTTCTTCAAAACACACTCTAAGTGTGAGACCCACTTGATCTTGGAGTCTTGATGCCAAAAAAACAGACTTTATTATCAAAGCAACAAAGTCTGAACTGGTGAGAATAACTGACACAAGTGCTTTTGATAAAGGTTTTTATAACATTTTGAAACACTGATCTCATATGACAGAGCTTTTTTTTATTTGAACACACTTTGGCCCCATGCCACCATTATTTCCAATTCCTGACATTTAAAAAAAAAAATAATAATGGTGGCACGGTACTGCCAGCTCTCTTTAAAAAAACAAACAAACTACATTCTAAACATGCCCAACTGTTGGATGAAAATTATGATAGAAAGAAAACATGAGGGAGACAACTATGGGAAACACAAGGGTTTATTGAGGGAAAAGGGGTATACAGGTTAAGAATAGGGACTGGTAGGAGAGTAATCAGTGGGAGAATAGGGAGGGAATAGAGAATAACGGGATAAGTAACAGGGGTGTGTAGAGTAGCTAGGAGAACTGGGAGAATAAGGAGAAGGACTGAGAGCATCGGCAGTAGGGCTAAAGCCATGGTCAGCCCCAGAGACAGTCATGACTTCATCAGAAGAAAACTCAAACGGGTAGCCAGAGGGTAAAACAGAAGGTGTCTCTGTTTGAGTATATACAGAAACTGTAGCCAGGACAATCCTGTAGTGGAGAGGAGGTGGAAAACCAGAAACTCTAGGCTAAGCAAGAAGGTTTTCAATCAACAGAGTCATATGAGAGTCATATCAGCTGGCATGTGTACAAGTCGATAGCGTATATTCTGGTCTGGTCCATGGAATGAAAAGGGGATAAAGGGCTGCTGCCCAGCTGGAGAAAGAAAACACCAAGAAAGATAGAAGTACACTCTTTCACTCCTAGGAAAAGCATATCTAAGTTAGCTATAACATAAAGTGAATCTACTGTCTCAACAAAGTTATAAAGTACATAGAATAAGTATAGGGAATAATGTTATAAGTTACTAACACTCACTGTAGCACATATACACACACCAGGTATGCACACTAGAAAAGAATGAAATAAAGATAATTAGTGAAAAGCAATGGGAGATTGAAGGAAAGGTTGAGGTCCTTGCTCACTGATGGTCAGATCAATAATGCCCTAGGAAGCTGAAGTTGTTTTTTAAAAAAAGGGAACCAGAAATAGTCGAAAATAATGGGATTGGAAAATACCTGAAAAATGAAAATAATGGGATTGGAAAATGCCTAAAAGCCGTACACAATGGGCTCGGAAAGAACCTGAAAAGTCAGTATATTGGGCATGGAAAGAACCTGAAACATAAGCATATTGGGAATGGAAAAAAAATATATATTGGACATATTGGAAAAGGGTGAGCTAGAGGCAGGCACAAGGGGTAGCAAGCTGTAAAAAAAGGAAGCCCCAATTGAAAGGGATTCAGATCACTTTGGGACGTCTCACTGTGTGGATCTCGTGTTGGTGGACAATAAACTTGGATCCTTGCTTTTCTCACCTGCCGTGTTCGTGCGTGTTTCTTCATCCACAAATTGGTCTAGCTGATGTAAGTACTTACTGTAAGTGTTAGTAGCTATTATTAGTTGATTCCAGAGCAACACACACAGATATGTACCAGCTTACTGATTAACATTTGGTTACATTCTTAAACATAGGATCTGGTGGATTAACTCATATATTTGATTATAACTTGTTTCTTAATCATCAAACCTTATACATTGGTAATACATGAGTTGTTTACAGATTGATTGACACATTGATTGATTAAAATATTCCATATTCTGTCCACTCTGATATGGCTCTGTCCACCCTCTTATGCACAAGTTTTTTGTCTTTCATTTAATGAAGTTAATAGAAATAATTCAGGTTTTTTTGTAAATTATTTGTTGGATAAAAATTATGGTAGAAATAAAACACAAGGGAGACCAGCATGAGTAAATACAAGGGTTTATTATGGAAAAAATGTAACACAGGTTAAGACACGGGGCTCATGGGGGAGTAGTCCGTTGGGATATAGGAAAATTGAGGATACTGAGAACTTGGGGAAGAGGCTGGAGAATATTCCGGGCTGCTGGGAGAATACAGGGTGGGGCTGAGAGAGGCAGAAGCAGGGCTGAAGCCAGGATCAACCCCAGAAATAACCATATCTTCATCATGGGGCTCAAAAGGAACCCCAGAAGAGAAGACCAGAGGTGTTTCTGTCTGAGTAGAGGCATCCACAGACATCATAACAGGAATGATCCTATAGCGTAGAGGGCGGGTGGGACCGGAAGCATCAAGGGCTTCAGCCAACAGTTTTTTGGTCAGATCAGCAAAAAGGTGTCCTTATTGATAGCATGTGTTCATGTCCAGGCCAGAGTCATGGAAGGATGGTAGGAGAAAGGGTTACTGTCACGTTTTAAACGTTATGAAGTTGAGAACGGATGCAAGTGCAGATGAGAGCTTTTAATAAAGAGAGGCAGGCAGACAAATCCAAATCATGAGACAGTAGCATAGTCAAGAAACAGGCAATAGGTCAGGCAATCTGTAAACAGGCAAGAACTAGGAAAGGCAAGAATAGTCAATGGGGAACAAGAAGCAAGATCAATGAACATAAAACAAAATGAGGAAACGAGTACAAACGCTTGGTAAGATGATAATACTTTATACTTTATACAATACTTTGCAAAGTCATGGTGTTCAAAAAGTCTCTTATATAGCATGGAGTGAGTGAGTGTGGGGCGCACGATGGCTTAGTGGTTAGCACGTTCACCTCACACCTGTGACCCTGTGAGTTTGCATGTTCTCCCCGTGTTGCAGGGGTTTCCTAGTAGGTTTCCTAGTAGGTTTCCTAGTAGGTAATGGTAAAAAGTGTCTGCAGTGTATGAATGAGTGTGTGAATGTATATGTGATGGATTGGCACCCTGTCCCGGGTGTATCCTGCCTTGTACCTGATGCTCCCTGAGATCGGCTCCAGGTTTCCCCATGACCCTGATAAGGATAAAGCAGTATAAAAGATGGATGGATGAGTGAATGTGAGACTGGGATAGGCTCCAGGTTTCCCCGTGACCCTGAAAAGGATAAAGCGGTATAAAAGATGGATGGATGAGTGAATGTGAGATTGGCAACAGGTGTGTGTGATTAGAATTCCGGAGAAGGTGAACATGTGTGTGGGAAGTGTAGTCCATTCGGCCGTGTTTGTAGGCTGCAGTGCAGGATGGGAAATGTAGTCACTGGTTTACTGTGAGGAAAAGACTACATGTCCGTGTCAACAGACTCGGGCGTGAGTAGAACTTGGTTGGCTGTGTCAGCAAACTCAGGCATGAGTAGAACCTGGTTGGCCATGTCAGCAGACTCGGGCATGAGCAGAACCTGGTTGTCCGTGTCAGCAAATTCGGGCGTGAACAGAACCTGGTTGGTCGTGACATTGGCTTCAGGCGTGAGCAGAACCTGGTTAGTTGCTACGTCAGTTTCAGGCATGAGGAGAACTTGGTTGTTCGCGACGTCAGTTTCAGGCGTGAGCATAACTTGGCTGTCCATGTCAGCTACCTTGGACTGGAACTTGGTGTAGGTGGTCGCCTCGTCGATCTCAGACTGGAACTTGGCATGTAAGGTCACATCATCGATCTCAGACTGGAACGTGGCGTGGAAGGTCACATCGTCGATCTCAGACTGGAACGTGGCGTGGAAGGTCACCTCGTTGACCTTTAGTTGGAACTTGGCATGGGAGGTCACCTCATCGACCTCAGACAGGAACATGTCTTGGGAGGTCGTCTCTTCCACCTCGGTCATGAACTTGGCTTGGGAGGCCGTCTCTTCGACCTCGGATATGAACTTGGCTTGGGAAGCCATCTCTTCCACCTTGGACATGAACTTGGCTTGAGAGGTCGTCTCTTCCACCTCGGTCATGAACTTGGCTTGGGAGGCCGTCTCTTTGACCTCGGACAGGAACTTGGCTTGGGAGGCTGTCTCTTTGACCTCGGACAGGAACTTGGCTTGAGAAGTCATCTCTTTGACCTCGGACAGGAACTTGGCTTGAGAGGTTGCCTCTTCAACCTCGCAGGGGAACATGACTTTATGCAGAAACTCTGGAGATGAGTCCGCCTTGTAGGTCTCATGCTGGAGCTCTGGGGATGAGACTGCCTCATGGGTCTCATGTTGGAGCTTTGGGAATGAGACTGCCTCGTGGGTCTCACACTGGAGCTCTGGGGATGAAACTGCCTCATGGGTCTCATGCTGAAGCTCTGCAGGTGAGACTACCTCGTGGGTCTCAGGTCGGAGTTCTGGAGATGAGGTCACCACGTTGACCTCCGGTTGGAGCTCTGCAGGTGAGACCACCTTGTGAGTCTCAGGTTGGAGCTCTGGGGAGGAGCTCACCACGTTGACCTCCGGCTGGAGCTGCGCAGGTGAAACCACCTCATGGGCCTCAGGTTGGAGCTCTGGGAAGGAGGTCGTCACGTTGACCTCTGGCTGGAGCTTGGCAGGTGGCAACGAGACCCCCTCGTTGGTCTCAAGTTGGAGTTCTACTCTTGCTTTCTTGTGGAGCGATTGGAGGGCACGCCTGTGGCCCTTGAAACATTCTTGAGAGCAGAAAGATGATCCGGGTATCCCAAGCTTGTTACAGTTGAGACATTGTAGGTGCCTCAGGCAGTCACACAATCCATCTTTCGGATCCGGGAGGTCTATGCCAGTCCACAGGGGAAACTGGACTGACATGAAGGGTGGCCAGACATCTCCATGTACTCCAGCGTGACACTCTCCTTGCTCTCCTGCTGCTTCCATGTTGAGGCGGAGCATTCTGTCACGTTTTAAACGTTATGAAGGTGAGAACGGATGCAAGTGCAGATAAGAGCTTTTAATAAAGGGAGGCAGGCAGGCAGGCAAATCCAAATCATGAGACAATAGTGTAGTCAAGAAACAGGCGATAGGTCAGGCGAGCTGTAAACAGGCATGAACTAGGCATGGCAAGAATCATCAACGAGTAACAAGAAGCAAGATCAATGGATATGAAACAAAACAAGGAAACGGGTACAAATGCTTGGTAAGGTGAGAACACTCAATACTTTGCAAAGTCATGGTGTTCTTAGGACTTAGCAAAGTCAAAAAGTCTCTTATATAGCTTGAAGTGAGTGAGTGTGAGATTGGCAACAGGTGTGTGTGATTAGAATTCCGGAGAAGGTGAACGTGTGTATGTTTGGGAAGTGTAGTCCATGGCGGCCATGTTTGTAGGCCACAGTGCAGGATGGGAAATGTAGTCACTGGTTTGCTGTGATATAACAGATACCTCCAAGCGGAAAGGGTAAACCACGAGAAGAATAGGGTTACACTCTTTCACTCATAGAGAAAGCCCCTCCGAGTCAGACATTGCATAGCCTCAGTGAAAAAGTGGAACAAACACACACAGAATAAATTATAGGGAATAAAAGTACAAATTTCTAACAGTTATTTACATTGTAAGGCTCATACTATACATATAATATTATTGAGAGAGTAAAGAAATGCATGCACTTACCCATAATAAAGAGAAAAAAAACACAGAGACAGCTAAGGTCCTCACTTGATAATAGTCAGACCAAAAATGCCTTAGAAAGCAGAAGTTGTTTTTAAAAAAAGGGGAAAAGGGAAATAGAAAAAGGAAGTTTTTCTTAAGGCAAACTTAAGGGTAATGGAAAATACATAAAATTCAGACATAATAGGATCAGAATATACCTAAAACTCACACTTAATGGGAGCAAAAAGTACCTAAAAATCAAATGTATTGGAATCTGGGTAAGCCAGGGGGGTATACAAGAAATGGCAAACTGTATAAAAGGGAACCCTCAACAGAGGGGGTTTTAGATCACTTTAGGACATCTCACTGTGTGGATCTCGTGTTGGCGAATAATAAATTGGACCCTTGCTTTTCTCACCTATGGTTCTTGTGTGTTTCTTCATCCACCTATTGGTCTAGCTGATGTAAGTATTGACTTTAATTCGTAGTTGCTAATTTTTGATGATTTCAACACATAAAAGGGGGCCAAGAATACACGAATAGAACAAAATAAAATCAAAATACTACTAGCATGCATTTTTTTTTGGTAGTTTTAGTCGGTCCACAAGTGGTGAAGAAGAAGAACAACAACTACACGCACACGGGAAAAACTACAGAAGTTTAGCTCCACTGCGACTCGTTGAAAGGAAAGTTGGTATGGAGAATGGAAATACTTTGCATTCGAGTCGGATGACATAAAACATATAATTGATGCTCTGAAACCGGTGTGCAACTGTTGCTATCGTTCACTTCAAACAAAGCGAGGAAACACCTGGAATTTGCCGAAGCACCTGAAAGACGGTCTTTATATTATGTTTGTTTGAGGCAGCTGGCACTGTGGCCGTGAAACTGGCTAACGTTATGCTCCATGTAATGTTAGCGATAGCCAGTTATTTGTTCACAACGCTAACACATTGCAGTGTTATAAACTACCTCCGAATGGGAAACCATGCATCACCATTCAGCCCGTGTCCTGTCAGGCTGGACAGGAAATGTCCAGCAAATGTAGCCTTATGTCACTAATAATTATTCAAATGTTCATGCTTCTAATACATTTTATTTTGGCCTGCCACCATATCATCCATCCATCTTCGACTGCTTACTCCTTTTTAAGGACCTTAGGAAACCTGGAGCCTATCCCAGGGAGCATCGGGCACAAGGTACACCCTGCCAGTCCATCGCAGGTGTAATCACATACACACTCACACCAAGGAGGAAACCTGCACGGGCAAAACATGCAAACTCACACACGTGGCCCTGGTGGGACTCGAACCCCCGACCCTGGCAGTGTGAGGCGAACGTACTGACCACTGTGAATATCAGTGAATTTAAACTAATGCTGCCAGTATCAGCCAGAGGAGGATGTCCTCCAGGAAAGTTTTTATCTTATTTTTTTATTTTTATACCATACCGTAGTATCGACTTTGGTATCGAGTATTGTGTACTTTTGGTGGTATCGGTACTGACTACTATATTTTTGGTATTGTGACATCCCTAATTGTTAAATCAATATCTTGATACAGATTTATAACAAATGGTTTTGATGAAAATGTATGGATGGAATGAGACTTTATATAAAAAAACAAAATGGCTGCTCTTGTTTAAGTATGATTATTGCTGAGTTAAAAATGTCTTTACCTTCCAGTAGAGGAGTTTTTAAATCAGAATTTAACCACATGATTAAAGGCAACTGAGTAATAAATCAGCATTTAGCTATATTAAGTGCATGTTCATGTATGGAATATTTGACTCAATAAATACATTAATCAACATGTATGTGAATAATGTATAAGATGTGACAAAGTAATATTCACAAAAGTGCATTAGTCAGAAATGTCTGTGCTTGTGCAATAGCCCTAGGGTTGACTTGGCTTAAGAATGACTTGAAGTGAAAAAGTTAATGCTAACAATGTAAAGGTTTAAGGATGTTAGAACAGAGCAATGTGGAGGCCAGAAAAACAGCATTTGAACATATGGTTACGTTGAAAGAGTAAAATTTTTAAGAATAAAACCTAAAAAATAATAACTGACAGAACTGACTGATTAAAATAATTTCTTATTGATTAAATCAATTTTTGATTGGCCATAATGGATTACCCAATAATCATAATCAAATCAGACTGTGATCAAATTAAATATTCTATAGGGGAAATTTGGAAATAATGGTGGTGCAGGGCCAGAAGCTATACCTAATGAAAAAGCTGGAAAACCCAGCCTTTAGAGATAAGGTTTTGAAAGTGCATTGAGTGTGATAGACTGTGCTGAGACTGAGTTCACCTGATGATTCTCGTCATCCCAGCCTGTCCCTCAATCAACCACAACCTCACTGTACAGCTCGGCTCACTCACACTCATGCCAACCAGGACGGCCAGGAACCTTGGGGTGATTCTTGATAATGGCTTGACCTTTGCAGACCATATCTCAGCAACTGCAAGGTCCTGTAGGTTCATCCTTTACAACATCAAGAAAATCCGACCCTACATCACCAAACAGGCTACACAGATTCTAGTCCAGGCTCTTGTTATCTCTAAACCGGACTACTGCAACTCACTGCTTTCAGGCCTCCCAGCCAGCTCCATCAAACCCCTTCAGATGATTCAGAAAGCTGCGGCGCGCCTCGTCTTCAACCAGTCCAAGAGAACCCATGTCACACCCCTCTTCATCTCCCTCCACTGGCTTCCTGTAGCTGCCCCCATCAAGTTCAAGGCCTTGATTCTCACCTACAAGACCTTGTCAGGAACAGCACCCTCCTACCTCAACTCTCTCCTGAAGGCCTACGTTCCCTCTCGCAATCTGCGATCGATTAGCGACCGACGTTTAGCAGTTCCAACTCAGCGTGGCGCTAGGTCCCTTTCCAAAACCTTCACACTAACTGTTCCTCAGTGGTGGAATGCACTTCCAATATCAATCCGGACCGCAGAATCTCTCACCATCTTCAAAAAACAACTAAAGACCCACCTCTGCAATGAACACCTAACAAACTCATAATAAAAAAATAAAAAAATAAAAAATTGCACTTACACCTCTACTCTGCACTTTGCTTCTTCTGGAATTCAATTAATGGATCTCGTATGGTAGCACTTATTGTATTGTTCTCTGCTTGATATCGCTTTGCTTGTATCTTTCTCATTTGTAAGTCGCTTTGGATAAAAGCGTCTGCTAAGTGAATAAATGTAAATAAATGTAATGATTCATGGACCATCTCGGCTTTATTGTTCAGCAATAAAATCTATCTAGCATGTCCAGATTTTAAATATTGCTATGTTAAAAAAAATAATAATCTTTTTCTTTTTTGCTACCCCGATTTGACAGGGAAGTGCCACTTTTATGCTGCAAGAGGCAGCAACACTCCACAGTAGCCTGCTCATCTAGTACAGGGGTTCCCAAACTTTTCCAGGGTAAGGCCCCCCAAATGGCATTAACATTTGCCCGAGGCCCCCCTTTTGCAAGATGTCTTTAAAATACATTAAAAATACAGACTTCTGAATATATCCCCCTTTTTTATTAATAATGACATCTTACACCTTTACATTAGGAATTGATTGCGTGTGTGTGGTTGTCTGAGAGTGAGAATTTATTTTTCACACCAAATTGTTGAGGCCTCCCGGGCGCCCCCTGCTGGGCCCCATTTTGAAAACCACTGATCTAGTATACCTGGATGAAGCCTGCAGAATGGGGCGGGGCTACATGTGTCGCTCCGCCCATAACAGGTCTCATTGGTTAGTGGGAATGTAATAACGTCTACGCCTCGGTACTGTCACAGACAATGCAGTTGGTAACAATTCTAATGACTCATATGTGATATTAAGTTGTGTTTGATATTACTGCTTATTAATAGGCTACAATACACACTTAATACATTGTCAGTTTGTTTATTATTTTTGAAAAAATGTTTCATTCATAAGTACATTTCCAAACAAGAATACACTTACTGCTTTACTTGCCTGATTTAGACTTAGTCTTACAGGTCATATCATGGGCATTAAGAACTATAAATATCAATGAATATTGCTGATGTACAAATTCTTATAGTTGTATATCTCTGGCTGTTGTTTTTATTTATTTATTTGCTTTAGAATAACAAACAGATTTTTAACATAAACATAACAATAAAAGTAGATTATTCTCAGCAAGAGCCCTAAGATTAAGAAATTATGAATTCAATTGATAAAGAAAGGTGTCCTGGAAATTAGACAACACTCGCAGACTCGTCCTCTGAAGGTAAAAAGTTTTATTACAGAAAGATGGTTAATACAGGATAGAATAATGAGAGCACTCTGAAGCCCTTGTACTAAACCACTACTAGATATATGAAACGCAGAGCATGACATAATTCTGTGTACCGTTAAGAAGCAGTTTGAGGCAGTTCAAACAGGCTTTGTTTTAGGATCTTGGACAGACGAACCTTGAACAGAAGAACATGTTTGTGTCTCTGTAAGCAGATAAACAGATAAACAAGAACAAAATTATTACAAAGTAAAAATGAGTAATTTCCCCTCACAAAGGATTTCCCCTTTAAAAATTATTATAAATTATTTATTGTAATATTTTGAGATACTGGATTTTTTATTTCCATGAGCTGTAAGCTGTAATCATTAAGATTAAAACAAAAAAGGCGTGAAATATTTACTTTATGTGTAATGAATCCAGAATATATGAAATATCCACTTTTTCAATTAAATTACGGGGGGGGGGGGGGGGGGGGGGGGGTTCTACGATATTCTTGCGTGAAGGTGCATCATCTCAGTATTGATGTGTCCTGTTATGTAACACATCCTCAAAGTTTTAATTCTGTGCTTAGTTTCCATAATTTCCCATTTTCATTTGTTTTCTGTTTTAAGTGTGAACATGCGCTGTAAAGCAGCTCAACACAGTAAATAAGAGCAGGCTGGTATTAGAAAACATTTTTATTCATTTAAGTAAACATTAGATTAAGCCAAGACACTACATGTGAAAATGGTCTTTTTTTAAATAATAGATATAACCATCAACTATAAAAACAGAATATCTATTTAAAAAAGGTTAACTAGATAGAAAATTAAACATGTAAGAGTATGAACTGTCACAAACAAGCTAGCTAGCATATTAGCCTGAGACTAAAAAGCCATGCTGACAGCGTTTACATGGACAGCAGTAATCTAATTATTGACCTTATTCTGAATAAGACAATATTGTGATTAAGGTGTTTACATGAGTTGCTTTTAGAATACTCCTTTCATATTCCCGTTTTTAAATGTTATAGAACATAGATTAACGGCACACGTCATTACATCCAACGTTCCCTCCAGAATTTCACTTCTCAACATACGGTTTGTATTCATTATATTACCGTATACTGTTTAATTTCACAAAAGCTTCAAGTGCAGTTGATTTATTAGTCATGCTATATGTGCAGCTAGACAACTGCTTAAAGCTGTGGACTGCGTCCCAAACCATGTACTTACCGACTGTATAGTAGCTCAAATACATGTATTTCACTTCCTACTATATACCTGGTAAGTACGCGGTTTTGGACGCAGCCGTGCTCTCTTGTTTGCTGTCAAAAGGTTGAGCACTGCCATGTGTGTAGTGTCCTGTCGCAAAATGCACTGAAAACTCCCACGACGTTAATACTGTGATTAAGGTGTGTACATGTCTGTAATACACGTCGATAATGCAATTAAAACAGGAATACTCCACGTCTTAATTCGATTTGTGTTTATTTCTAGGATGACTTTAGTGGGATTAAGGTAATTAAAAATAACTGCTTACATGCTAGTTTCTTAATCAGAGTATTGTCTTAATCGGGTTAATATTGGATTATTGTTGTCCTTGTAAACTGAAACTGCAGGTAAAAATCACTTCCGGCGCAGCACCCAAAGTTCTGCTAGCCACTTAGACCGAAAGCGGAAGCGACCGTGCATAGAGTTGTTCTTTTCTGTTGAAATATTATATTAATCTTCATTTCAGTGTTGACAAAATACCCATAAAAGTCAAAGCTCCTGCCTTTACAAAACATGTCTTCTACAAAGTTGTTCTACTTTGTTCATTCGCTTCTAGAAAGCCAGCTGATACAACAGTGGTGTGTTGTGTGATAACACTGACGACGTCATTACATTGCCACTAACCAATGAGACTGCTTGTGGGCGGAGCGACATATGTAGCCCCACCCCTTTCTGCAGGCTGCAGCCGGGACTTTCTCCTAATAATAGAAGGAGGAGGGAGGAGAAGAAAAGGTCTGTTAGCCTGTTATTCAGTGAAAACTAGCGAAAACTGCGAAACATAGATTTCTGAGGATTTTCCATCTTCCAAGGTATGTAAGTTCATGCTTATTATCCCACTACTTTCAATAAATAATAAGAGCAAACGTTAGCTGTAACACTTTACGACATAATGTGCTTTATAGAGTAGAGAAGGTGGCCTTAAGTGTTTCTAAACAGTATAGTGTCACATTTCCGTTATTGTGTGATTTCAGGAACTGCTGCTTAGTAAAAAAAAAACTCAAAAACCCCCACAAAGTTTAACATACGGTAAACATTTAATTTGGGGGATTAGTAGGCTACAGGACATAAACCTGAATATATTATTAAGGAGCGACATTTAAGTTAATGAGGCCTGTTATCTTTCAGGTGTACATCTTTTTGTAGGTCCCTTGGCATTGTGGATAAGGCAGTATATATTTTAAAAATGACAAAATTGTGTTTTGTAGGTATTCCTATTTTAATTGGAAAGTTTTTGATTTCTAGGATAATGAGAAAAAACATTTTGATGACCCATTCTGTACTTTAAAACGTGTGTTCCAAGCCCAGTAAACAAGTTGCAGGAATTGTAAACTAGCAGCTGAACAACTGAACATGGGCTATTCATGTATAGCTTTTGGCTGTGCAGCTTCTTGTGACTTAATTCAACTTCGAAACCAGCCCTTGCGTGTTTAACATGTGTAACCGCACTGCACTAAAGCCTCCGGTGTACTTTGATTTTTTACAAGGTCAACCATGTGCATTATGACAGCTTGCACTACCCCTCCTGGCCTACAGGAGTCAGTACAGCAGTAAAGCAGGTCTTCTGGTGTGAAGGACTACAACGAAGAAGAACACTTGGACGATCTCTCGCCACAGTTAGCACCCATATACAAATCCTTATACACTTTAAGGCTAGAATTATACAAATGTGGGTACTTTCTAACGTGCACTCATTTCCGTCTCTTGCGTTTATTCCATTTTTCTTCAACTACCTTGAGTATCAATGGCCCTGGGTGACTGCTGCCACCTTGTGGAACAACGACATAGTGCAAAAGCATTGAATGCGTGTGTGACTGCGTAGAAAGTATGCACGGTTACATCGGGCGGTGCTCTGCTGATGACGAAATTTGCGTCATGCATAGTGTACACTGTTCCTAGCATATGTATAAAAAGTGAAGTATACTTTCTACTTAAGTGCGGGGGCCAGTGGGTTACAGCAGACAGTGAGTACAAATACAGTAAATCTAATCTAAATAGCAAGCTAGAGTAGTTAGGTAGACAACACTAGTTAAGACGAAGAAGAGTGTTGTTATGGTTACAGTATGTTTGTTCATAGCTAATGTGGCTGGTAGATTTACCTTTATTGAAAATGTGTATATTAAGCCACTAATCATTTGTCTAAAAGTAACAGAGAGTCTGTCATGAGAAAGAACATGCTCAAGAACATACATCAAATGTATGTATTAGCAAATGATCTGCAGCGCTTACAATGTCTTAACTCCGAGAGTGATAAAGCCATAATGTTTTCCTGATTTCCTTGTCTACATCCACATTGTCAGCTTACGTGGCATTGGTTTGTGCAGCATTCTTAAGGACTAAATACTAAAAATAAATAAATAAAAATAAGTACATTCTCAGAACAGAACACTATTATCACACTCATTTTCTCTATAAAAAGACTGTATAGTCAAAAATTGAACGTTAACTAGATTTTGAAAATCATAGTTTTTCTTTCAGCATTAACCATCACCAGGAATATTATTTTTATGATTTGTAGTTTTTCTGTCCAAAACAAATGTTCGTATATGAGATGCAGGGACAACTTGGGAAAGTATAAATAGTTTTATTGCAGTTTCATGCAGCCAAGAATGTTACCACTCCATTCCCTATTCACCATATAACACTAAGTGGATTTCAGACATTTTTTAGTCTTGTCCGAATTCACACTTGACATTTATAATGAATTAACTGAATAGTGCACTATATTATTACTCACAGTGCACCTTAAATCCAATCTGCAACCGATTGTACTCAATGTCTGCATTTCTTTCACCTTGAAATTTAATGATCAGAATGGATACCAGAGCATATGTGAATGCAAGTTTAACAACCAATAAGACCATGTAATAGTGATTAAAGAAAATTATTATACAGAAAATGATGTATTTTTGTCATTTTAGGTTGCTAGTTTATTATTGTTTTGCTAACGGGTAATGAAGATGTGTTCACAGGGCTCTCACTAGTGCAACTTGCATTCACTCTGTTGAATAAGGGAGTATGTAAAGAGAGTGTTATCAGACACAGCTCACATTTGTGTCCTTGCCTTCTACCAGATAATCTTGCCTAGCAACACAGCAACAGCACTCCACTATTCTTACACCTGCATGTTTTAACTTAGGCCCACTTTGGGGTCCAGGCCTAAGGCCTGAACATTCAAGGCCACTAACAGGTTACACAACTAAGACCGATTCTCATTGCAGTGGCACCTGCAGGGTTCGTACAGATGCTTTATAATGAACTTCCAGGACTTCAGGGACTTTTCAAGCACAATATTTTTTTGTTTTTGTGGGAATTTGGGATAAATAACATACAAAGAACTAAAATGTTGTGAAAAGTCAAGCCTGAACGAACAGTTAAATATAAAGTGAGACTAAATATCTAATGGGTGTGTGAGTGAGAAGGAAGAGGCCCCCACAACAGTTGCTTTAATAAGAGACTACACATGAACACGCAGGAGTAAAGTTTAAGCCTCATACAGCAAAACAGCCAAAACGTGAAGTGTGAATACTCGCGTTGTGTGAATTCACTTAGTGCATGGGAACTTGCGTAAAGCCTCTTGTATACTTCCTTTTTTTATGCATACACTAGCGTATGCACACAATCGTACGCATAGCCTTTCAAAGTGTACTCCATTTGACATGTACGTGTACACAGGCAGTCGATGCATGTGCGTTACAACTTGCATTACCCCTCCTGGCCTACAAGCGTCAGTACAGAGCAGTTAAGCAGTCTTCTGGTGTGAAGGACGGAAAATAAAGAAGATTCGCAACAACATGAAAAACACAGAGTAACAATATCACTTAAAAATGGTATAAATGTGAACATAATATGCTCTGACTTAACTAAATCTGGACATAGCTGTTATTGCAGTAGCAGCCAGGTAAAGTGTATAATAGTGACAAGAAATTAAATACTATATATTTTATAAGTTCAGTAGCAGCAAAAAAGCAATAGGCTATGCAGCAATGAGCAAATGTTGCAATATTTGGGAGAAGGATGGTGTTCAGTTCAGAGAGAGAGAGAGAGAGAGAGAGAGAGAGTGTGTGTGTGTGTGTGGGTGTCGGTCGGGCCGGTCCGGTCCGGTCCGGTCTCTGAGTATTGAGGAGTCTGATGGCTTGGTGGAAGAAGCTGTTACACAGTCTGGCCGTGAGAGCCTGAATGCTTCGGTACCTTCTTCAAGACGGCAGGAAGGTGAAGAGTATGTGTGAGGGGTGTGTGGGATCATCCAAAATGCTGGTGGCTTTGCAGCTGCAGCATGTGGTGTAAATGTATATGATGGAGTGAAGAGATACCCCAGTGATCTTCTCAGTTGTCCTCACTATCTGCTGCAGGGTCATGCAATCTAATATGGTGCAATTTCCGAACCAGACAGTGATGCAGCTGCTCAGGATGCTTAGGATGAGGGGAAAGTAAAGTAGAGATGCTGCTGGGATTTCTTGGTTATGGAGCTGGTGTTGATGGACCAGGTGAGGTTCTCCACCAGGTGAACACCAAGGAATTTGGTGCTCTTGACGATCCATCGATGTTCAGTGGAGTGTGGTTGTTCTGTGCTTCTCTGACGTCAACAACCATCCCTCATGTTTTGTCCACATTTGGAGACAAGTTGTTGACTCTGCACCAGTCCATTAGCTGTTGCACCTCCTCTCTGTATGGTAACTTGTCATTCTTGTTAATGAGACCCACCACGGTCGTGGCATCTGCAAACTTGATGATGTGATTGGAGCTGTGCGTTGCTGCATAGTCGTGAGTTCACAGAGTGAACAGCAGTGGACTGAGCACACAGCCCTGAGAGGCCTCTGTGCTCAGTGTGTGGTGCTGGAGTTGCTGTTCCCGATCCGGACTGTCTGAGGTCTCCTAATCAGGAAGACCAGGATCCAGTTGCAAATGGAGGTGTTCAGGCCCAGTAGGTTCAGCTTTCCAGTCAGGTGCTGAGGAATGATTGTGTTGAATGCTGAACTGAAGTCTATGAACAGCGTTCGAACGCAAGTGTCATTTTTGTCCGGGTGTGTGAGGGTCAGATGTAGGGTGGTGGCAATGGCATGATCCATTGAGCGGTTGGAGCAATACCCGAACTGCAGAGGGTCCAGTGAGGAGGGGCTGGAGAGTCTTGATCTGCCTCATGACGAGCCTCTCAAAGCACTTTATGATGATGGATGTGAGTGCAACCAGACGGTAGTAATTGAGGCAGGACACTGAAGACTTCTTTGGCACAAGGACAATGGTGGTGGTCTTGAAGCACGTTGGAACGATGGCGCTGCCCAGGGATATGTTAAGGATATTTATTGATCCCACACTAGGGAAATTCCCTCGTTACAGCCGCTCAGTTACACAAAAAACAGATAGGAAAGAGTACACATTAAATAGGAATAGAATTGAAATAAAGTATCTAAAATGTATGTGTGTGTGTGTGTGTGTGTGTGTGTGTGTGTGTGTGTACACACTCGATAGGACTAGAAAAATAAGAATTAAAGAGTAGTAAAAAAATAATAATAATGTTAATATGTACACTATGGACACTTCAGTGTATGTACAGATGAATACAAATTTGAATATATACAGATGTTTAACACCTTGTTTATTTACATGAGTGGATAAATGGATTATTGCACAGTTTACAATAGAGGGGCAACAAATAGTAATAATGTGTGGGTTGATGATGCAAAAAAAACAGCTAGCTGTGCTACATTATTTTGTTGTTGCATTAAAGAGTCTGACTGCTGTATGGATGAAGGACCTGCGGTAGCGCTCTTTCTTGCACTGAGGGTGCAGCGGCCTGCTGCTGAAGGAGCTACTTAGGGACCCCAGTATCTCCTACAAGGGGTGAACGGAATTGCTCATGATAGATGCCATCTTAACTAACATCCTCCTCTCCCCCATCACCTCTATGCTGTCCAGAGGGTAGACCAAGACAGAGCTAGCCCTCTTAACCAGTTTGAGACATTTCCTGTCCCTCTCTGTGCTTCCAACTCCCCAGGAAACTACTGCATATAAGATAGCAGATGCTACCACAGTGTCATAGAAAGTTTTAAGCAGGGTCTTGCACACACCAAAAGACCTCAGTCTCCTCAGAAGGTGGAGACGACTTTGGCCCTTTTTGTACGGGACATCCGTGTTTGTGGACCAGTCCAGTTTATTGTTGAGGTGAACACCCAAGAATTTATGTCTCTACCCTCTCGATGTCCATAGCCTGGATGCTCACCAGCATAGATCGGGTTGGCTTCCTGTGGAGGTTGACTACCATCTCCTTTGTCTTGCTGGCATTGAGGCAGAGGTGGTTTAATTCACACCAGTTGACAAAGTCAGCGATGACCTCCCGGAATTCCTGATCATTCTCCTCTAATACTTGTCCATCAATGACTGTATAATCAGAAAACTTCTGCATGTGGCAGCTGTTAGTGTTATGCCTGAAGTCCACTGTATACCCTGCGGTGCTCCCGTGCTGCTGACCACCACATGAGACATACAGTTCTGGAGCCTCACATACTGTAGTCTGTCAGCGAGATAGTTGGTGATCCATGCAGCCAGGTGGCGATCAACTCCAGCTCCCAAAAGCTTCCCCCTAAGTAGTGATGGCTGAATTGTGTTGAAAGCATTGGAAAAATAAAAAAAACATGATCCTCACAGTGCTCACAGTATTCTCAAGGTGTAGAAGTGATCTGTGCATCAGATAAATAATGGCGTCCTCAACCCCGATGCCTGGTCAGTAAGCAAACTGTAGGGGGTCTAGCTCTGAGCTCACTAGGGTTCGCAGCTGTCGCAGTACAATTCTCTCCATGGACTTAATCAGGTGTGAAGTAAAAGGCTACCGGTCTGATGTGGTTTGGCTCACTTGGATGTGCAATTTTGGGTACTGGAACCACACAGGACGTCTTCCACAGTACTTGAACTCGCGTTAGTCTCAGGCTCAGATTAAAGATGTGCAGGATGACCTCACTGAGTGGATCTGCACAATCTTTACGCAGTCTGGAGCTGATTCCATCCAGGCCTGGGGCCTTTCTCGCCTTGATCTTCTTTAGCTCCTTATTCACCTGATTGAGTGTCAGAGAGAGAATGCAAGGGGGAGTTATTGGTGATCCCTGATGAGTGGTATGGGGGGAGGGGTGTGAAGCCTCCTTGAGTGAGGGATGGTGAGCAGTGGAGAGGTGTGAGCTGTGTAATGCTGATATCTCAGAAGCTCTGAGGTGGGACTTGGATGATGCTGATATTCCTGGAGCCCTGGGGGTGGAGGAGGGGGTGCCTAATGGCCCAAGAGGGAAAGGTTGAGGTGCTGACAGGTCTGAGGTCTGGTTGGAGGGGGGAGGAGATGGAGCCGAATCAAATCTATTAAAAAAACAGATTTAATTAATTTACCCTGTCACGGTCGCCAGATACAAGGCCCCTCCCATTGTCTTTGTTCTGACCTGAAATTGTTTTCCGTCCCCTCCAGACCTCCCTCATGTTGTTCTGTTGAAGGCGCTCTTCCAACTTTTTTCTGTAGCTGTCTTTTCCTTTCCTTTCCTTATCTCCCCTCTGAGCTGTTTTTGAACCCTCCTTTCTCATCTTTGTCCCCCAATCCGAACAGTCTCTTTTTCTCCCCTCCCCCCTTTACCAGAGCTTTGAGCTCTGGAGTCACCCAGGGTTTGTTGTTGGAAAAATACCGAACCTTCTTCTTAGGCACGGTGTTCTCCACACAGAAATTAATGTAGTCCTTTACACTGTGTGTGTGAGACTGTCGGTGTCCTCTCCATGTGAACTACAGAGCATTTCCCAGTCTGTAGACTCAAAACAGTCTCTTAGGACCTCACTGGTCTCCTCAGACCATTTTCTCACATACCTTGTGATTGCAGGTTGTTTATTCACCAAAGGTATGTAGACGGACAGCAGATGTTTTATTGCCCCTAGTGTGGCATTTAACATACTGTGTGAAGGTGGGGAGAGTTGAGGACAGGGAAGCATGATTAAAGTCCCCGGAGATGAGAAGCAGGGGCTGTGGGTGTGATGTCTGAAGCTGTGACACAACAGTGTGAAGTAGCTCACATGCCGCTGTAGCGTCAGCCGAGGGGCGGAGATGTAGACAGTTATTGTAATGACGTGCGAGAACTCCCTCGGCAGGTAATATGGCCACATGCTAACTGCCGCAAATCAATATCCTTAGTGCACCGCTGCTCTTTAACCCTGATATGCCCAGGGTTACACCATCTCTCATTCACAAACATCGCTATTCCCCCACCCTTCCTCTTGCCGCTCTCCTTTGCTTTCCTGTCCGCTCTCAAAATTTGAAATCCGTCCAGTAACCAGTGAATCCATACTGAGATTGTTCAACCACATCTCCGTGAAGCACATGATGCTACATTCCTGGTATTCTCTCTGCAGCCTGGTTAGCACGTTAGCTCTTCTATCTTATTGGAACGAGATCTCACATTCCCCATTTTTTTTTGTCTCCCAGCGTTTAAGTCCAGCTCTGCTTCCCCTTCTCCTTCTCCTAATTTCCTTGGGGATCACCAGTCTTTCTGTAGGAAGTATCCTGGTGTTGCTCAGTGCTAACAGCTGCTCCCTAGTGTAAACAATAGAGCCGTGGCCGAATGGGCCTCCCGGAGCGGTACAGTCCAACAAACAGAAAAATAAATATTGCTAACCTCCACAATTGCGTATCCATATCTGCAAACGCAACACTGAGGATTAACGTAGAAAGAAACACGAAGAAAGCACAAAAAACAAGGGAAATATACTAAACTTAGCCGAAAAAGAGCAGAGTTGTTGCAACAGGCTGCCACTCGCGCAGCGCCTAAGTAATTATACGTTGTTATTGTTGAAGATGTCAGTGAGAACATCTGCCAGATGGTCTGCACATCCTCTGAGCAGTCTGGCAGCAATGTTGTCTGGTCCAACAGCCTTCCGTGGGTTGACTCTGCGCAGAGTTTTCCTCACATCAGCCGTGGTTTGACACAGCACCTGGTCGTTGGGAGGAGGGGTGGTATTCCTCGCCGCCACGTCATTCTGGGCCTCAAACTGAGCATAGAGAAGTTGTTTAGCACATCTGCAAGGGAGGCAACACTGTAACAGGTGGGTGATGTTGTCCTGTAGGTGCTGATGGCCTGAATCTGCCACATGCCCTGCCACATGCACTGTGTGCTGCTGGTATCCATGAAGTGACTGTGGATTTTCTGGGCGTGTGCACTTTGCCTCTCTGATGGCCTGGGACAGTTTGGCCCTCGCTGTTCTTAGGGCTGCCTTGTCACCCGCCCTGAAGGCGGAGTGCACGCACCTCCGTAGTCATCCTCGGCTTCTGGTTGGAGCGTGTGGTGATGGTCTTGGAGACGGTGACATCATCAATGCACTTACTAATGTAGCTGGTCACTGATGCTGTGTATTCCTCCAAGTTGGTGGAGTTGCTGTCAGTTGCAGCCTCCCTAAACATGTCCCAGAGTGTGCTCAAAACAGTCCTGAAGAGCAGAGATGGCTCCTGCTTGCCAGGTATTCACCTGCTTCAAAACCGGTTTGGAGCGTCTGATGAGGTGTCTGTATGCTGGGATTAGCATATAAAATTACCCAGAATAACACCTTGAAAAGGGTTTAGGTCTGTTCTTCAAATTTCGATTCCCTCTTTAGAAGTTTTAATACTGACAGAGACTGGACAGAGATCAGACAGGAGAAAGGCATGTTGTACACTATACCCTGTTTTAATAAAAACAGTATTCATTGGTTTAGTCAGTTGTTCAATATTTTTCATCCATTGGCAGATTGGACTATAACTGTCTCAGAAGACCTTGGGAAGCCATTAGTAGCCACACTTTTCTTCAGAACAGATCTAATTGCACCAGAATCAACCACCAAGGTTAACACAGATCGCAGTGAATGAGGGTTTAACACAGCTAACAAATGACACAAAATAAATTCTGAATCTTCTAATTTGTAGGTATCAAAAGGTAGTGAATTAAATGGTACATGACCTGATGGTGTGTTTGTTGTCAGCCCTGGATCCTGGTTCCCGGTCAGTCATGCCCGCCCTCCATCTGGGTCCTCATCCGGTATAGAAATTTTCCATCACCTTGATGAACTCGAACTTAAACTTTGACGGACATCATGTCCCGGATGTGGCTGGAATTAGAGCATCCTAATAAAAGGTCCATCTTTAATGATACATTTACACATTGCATCGATACATCGGATTGCTGGTTATTTGACCAATACATCATCAATATCAATAGATCGTTACACCCCTATGTCTTCAGAATATGTATTGTGGCTGGTCTGATGTGTCTTAAAAACACTCAAGTCACATGTTATGACCTCTTGTCAGGAAAACCATTTCCTGGCATAGCATAGGAGGAGAGCTTGAGGGACAATAAAACAAAACAAAAACGAGATAGAATAGTGCCTTCTTAGAGCTTTTTCACACAACAAGGTACATATTCTCAGAATAACATTTACGTGTGACAGAGTTACCATATAAAAGTCATTATGATCATATTGTTTTGGGTAAAACTGAAATGAACATAATCAACTAAAGAAGGAAACGTAAAACAAACATAAATAAACAAGGAAAACATCCCAACTAAATTGAACACTTCTAAAAGTGTTCATTATAGCAAGCTTAATCATCAGAAACTAAGCGATCAGTGATCAACTAATCAGTGGCCAGTTGAATACCCATCTATATCTCCTAAATCTACATATCCTAAATAAGGATGGGTCATATTAAAACCCCATGCATTCAAATACCATGCATAAATGTAACTCATCAGATATGTGTTGTAGAAGATGACATTACCATTAACATGGTAGTTTCTGCTAGTTGGGTTTGTCTCATGCCTTTTTACACTCTCTCATCCCACAGCGCTGTTGAATTCTTGATTGTGATTGGTCAGATGGGGCTGATTACTTTTCTATAACATCACAACTCTGACAGTAGAGTGTGCTGCAAAGCAAATCGCTGGTTTATATTAGTGCTGTTATTTAAAAAAGACAGCCGTATATTAGGTGATACGGTGAAGTTTTCTACATTTTACTTACTTATGGAAGGAGTTTATGGATACATTATTTGTATATCAATTTGTCTTTTACACAGAAAAATTAACTTCTTGCCCTCTTTCAGCTTGCATCAACCCATCCTGTTGGTGTGCAAATTTGAATTAGAAAAGAATGCAAACCAGTTTATACTTCCTAAACAATGGAAAAGCTTGGTGGCTCTGGAGATCATACATCCAATCATCTAAGCCAAACATCTAATAACATAACAATACCTCTGGAAACTATTTTAAAGTACAAGGAAATCCTTTCTTCTGAAGGACCAACGACATTTGGAAGTGACTGGAAACGACCGCCACCAAGTCTGCAAATTAGCAGTGGCCAAATTCAGTTTTCTTCATCTTTCAAGCGCCAAAATGCATCTTCTGCCTCAACGACTATGAATACACAGCAGTCTATGTCACACATGATTGTTCTGAATACTAATAATCTCAGTGGAAGCTGGAAGAATAATCAATACAGTCAGCAGCAGCATGTGAAGATTACTAATTTTTTACCTAATGACACCATCTGCCTGGGATTGTTCAGTGATGGACATGTTGGACATTTTGGTGTTAATTTAGCACAAGCTCAAACACTCAAATGTTGTCATGGAAATGCTTGTATGCCTAAAGATATCTATCAGCAGAAGTATGTGTCTCAGAAAGCTATTGCTGTTGTCACACCATTGACTCAGCAGGTGGTGGCAGGTGTGACATTTTCAAAGAACCTGACCAAAGTGAAGGAGGGAGGCCTTGAAACAAGATCTGTACCAAATACTGACAATCGACTGTACACTCCACATACTTTACAATCAACAACTAATGAAAGTGGTGAGACACCTTTGTGTGATAAAACATTGCAAACAAATGAAGTACCGTCAAAATCAGTATTAGCCACTGGACTTTCCCATTGTATAAAGGATGATGGGCCTGCTGAGAATTATAAACTTCATGTTGAGAGTGAAAGATTGTCCTCAGTCCCTCTTAATAGTGTGAGTATGGAGAGAAAGGAGGCAGTACAGCTGTATCCCACTGACGATAACACTAGTGCTAAATTTCTGAATGAAGATGATGCTACGGTGATGGGCAGAAATTCTGAGGGCACAGAAACTAGAATGGATAAGTTGTCTACCTTACCTGTAAATGAGTGGTCTCTTCAGAGATTGCACACTTTGGTGGCTGACTTGGAGCAGATGCAAATAAGTCAGCAGAAAGAAATGCCTTTTAATGACCTCTCCAGTGAGATTCTAAAGTTGTATTGGAATGGAGATTATAAGAAATTATGCAGTGTAGCAAAATCAAACATTTATGTCGACATCATTAAAGAAGTCAGACTTCACTGTGGAAGAGAAAATTCTGTAATACTCCAGGGAGTTTCGAGAGAGAGACTGAATGAAGTTGCATCAAGCGTTCACATTTTAGAACATGGCATTGCACCACCCAAGATGGTGTACACATCATCCTGGTTGAATCTCAATGAGAAACTCAACGATATAGACATGGAACATGATTGTCTGTCATCCTTAATGACTTTGCATCTCAAACCGAAAATTGCTGACAAGGGAGTGCCAATGAAAGAGACTGAAAACATACAGGAGCATACAAATGAGAAGATAAAGGTATCTAATAAAGCACTAAGTGGAGTAGAGAGACTGAGAAGACAATTATCACCTGAGCATCAAAAGAACTCAAGTGCTGAAGGTTACAAAATGGTAAGAAAAGAGCCAGTGGACATGGATGTTGTAAATACATGTTCTGTCAAAGAGACAGAAGGGCAAGATAGTATGTCTGTGAAAAATGTGCAAACGAAAACAGAGCAATCAGAGAAACGAAATAAAACAAAGTGTGAAAAAGAGGCACCCTTGGTACTGTCTTCAAGTACACAATCATCAGATGTGAGTGACTGCTGTATAAAACCAGGGAATTTGCTTAAACTCCCCACCACAGACATAACACCTGTGTTGGACAAAAATGGTTCTGCAAACTCCATTTCTGTTGAGATGAGCATCCTTCCACCAGAGAAACCTAGAAGATTGCTTGCTGTTGAGCCAGATGGAGAGGTGGACAACATGCAAAAAGGAGACACACAAATTTCGACAGACAGCAAGGGTCAAGACACTGTGGAATTATTTGCCCAGGATATAAATCACATGGACACTGAAATTAAATCAGATGAAAGGAGCAATAGAATTCAAATCAATTCACAATTGGAGAACTACTGTTGTCTCGTTAAATGGTTCCAAATTTTGGGCTATAGCAATGGAGGACTTTGTGAGTGTGAGAAAATGTCTGAGTTGAGTCATGATGCTGACACCTTGGGCAAAAGTGTGAAGGAGGTAAATGCAGATGAGCACAAGCATCCTTTCAACAAAGCTTGTAAGCTCACTGTTACTGATATTTGTGGGCTGAGAGATAACAGACAGACAAAAAATAGACTTGGATACAGAAGCATGACTAGAAAAAATTCTGTTACCTCACCCATTGATGATGATGATGATGATGATGATACCAGCATGGATGAGATTGAGATTGTGGATGTCGTCACAAACTATGAAGATGTACTTAAAATAGAAAATGCAATGTCAGAAGAGTTGATGGAAACGCCACTTGTAGCACGTACTTCACATGAGTCCATAACAGGCAGAAAACATTGCAGAGATCACCACAAAGAGATCACAATGCCAGAGTATAAGACAGTAGATACACTAATAAACCTTGCATTATTTGGCACCTCTAACCTGAGACAAAAGAAAAATATTTCTGGCTTCACGTCATTGGATACAGTGCATCTTCCCCCAGAAACAATTAATGTAAGAATAGGTTCTGGTTGGAATGAATACCCTAACGGTACTAAACGCCAGACTCCTAAACAACGAGTTAGGAATTCCTGGAAGAAGGCCTATGTGCCATCAAAGAGGTCTAATAACAGAAGGTCAAAGAAGCAGAAAAGTGCAAAAACACCAGAATCAAAAAATGATGCTGCGGATAACTCTGTGATGAAAACATCAGCGTTTGATCTGATTACTACTTTGATGTCAAATGAAGAAGATGCACAAACACATCGGACTGAAGCAAAATATGAAAATACATTCTCTGACAAACAGAAAAATACAGATACAGCTCAATCCAAGAAAAAATCCAGGAAAAAAAAATGTTCTACCAGAATGGATAAAATAAGGAAGCTGAAACGAAATAAAGTTTTGCTATCATTTAATCTCAACAAGAGATGGAATTATGCAAATAATGGGAGTAAACAAATTAAGTCCTCTTTTGATCCGGCTCATGCTATTAATACAAGTAAAAATACATTAAACGCTGGTTTGGCCTTAAACTTTGGAGTTCTGCCAGAGTCTTTCAACATGTCAGATGTTAATTCCTTCATGGAAGCCAATCAGTCTGCAAGTGCAGATAGTGGTAAGTATTGTATTTATTTATTTAAAAAAAAAAATTCTTTATGCCTTCTGAGAGACTTAGATTTTATGTCTACTTATCTTTTTTCCTCACTTAAATTTGTTTTTCTTACTAGGTTCAAAAGTTACAACTGTGAAGCAGATTAAAAGGATTAAAAGGACATGGGACATGTCAGGTTGTTGCCTTTGCTGTTGTTGTTGTTGTTGTTGTTATTGTTGTTGTTATTATTATTATTATTATTATTATTAAACACTAGATCATAGTTGATCTGTTCATTTTATTTATCCTTCTAGGTACTTGGTGTAATAGCCCTAGGAAGAAACAGTGCCTCAAATATACCCCTACCCTACCAAGTACATCTGGGCCCAGCACATTCCAAGAATTCAAGAAGAAATATGAAGAAAAAAAGCAGAAAATTCTTACCTAATTTTCTTTTAAACTTTATAAAAAGAAGACATGCTTGAAATGATGCTTTAATAAAAAATATTTTTGTAATTCTGTACATAGTTTGTGTAGTTATCTAATAAATTAAAGACTTTCAGTTTATACAGAAAAAATAATCACTTTAATAGTAATGCAACAGAGTGATAAATGTGACCTTATTAAAACACCGCACTCCAAGGTTTATGTAAAATTGTTTGAAACGGAGACACTATTATATCTACTGACCATAATGCTGCTTGAAAATATCAAATAGTATTTGTTGGCATTAATGCTTGTTTAAACCACTGTTTACATTTATTTCTTGTTTTTATTTCATGATGTATATAAAATGTCTTTTTTTTATGTTTAAATATAAAATCTAAATTTGTTGTAACACCAGCAGTGAGTTTGACTGTTCATCCAATATTTCATCCCAATATTTAATCTTGACAAAATAATCGTAGATGAAATGAGTGTTGAAGAAATTGTGCTTAAGCGCATCCCATTTCCACTGATCATCCTTGAGATGTTTCTACAACTTAAAGTTTGCCTGTGATAAATTCTGTTGATTATAAGGCTTTGCGGTGCCAGTGCAGTGTCAGAGTAAAAAATAAACTATGAGGTCAATGGAGTTGTTGCTAGCTTTGTGAGAAGGATTATCTGAAGAAGGGTACCAAAAATATCCTCAGCTTTGAAGGTCCTGAAGAACACAGTGGCTTCCATCATCATTAAAAGCCTCAGACTCTTCTTAGTGTTGGCCGTCCAGCCAAATGAACAAACAGCCAATTAAGAACTAGAAAGTCACGCTGGCAGAACTCCGGATGTTTTGTGTTGAGACCCAGAGGGACAGCCAGCTCTTAAGGAAAACCTGGTCAAGATCCCTCAGAACCTTAGACTGGGGCGAAGCTCCCATTTTCCAACAAGGTAACCCTTTTCCTTTAGCCAGAGATTTTTTTATTTTATCTAGCTAACATTAACTGATTGCTTCGTCCTCTATATTTTGAAATTCCATTAAGTCATATGCCTTTTTGGTTCTAAAATTGTCTGAGCCCTGTTCAACACCATACACCTGTGACTATCAGTAATACCCATTCATTCATCTATTTTCCATACCCCTATCCTACACAGTGTCGTGGTTGAGCCTGGAGCCTATCTCAGGGAATTCGGGGCACAAGGCAGGAGACACCTGGACGGGCCAACCCATCGCATGGCACCATCACAGACATTCACACACTACGTTCAATTTTGTAAGTGCTAATCTGCCTACAACGCATGTCTTTGGACTGGAGAGGAAACCCCTGAAGCACTTGAACATAGATTCAAAGCCACAACCCCGAGGAGGTGCGAGGCAAATGTCCTACCTACTAAAATACTATAATGCACGCCCCAGTATAGGCTACTTTTATTTGGAAGTTTCCAGTAAACCTTTATTTTGAAATATTATCTCCCGTTATGACCGGAAGTCCTATGTGGGTCTGGATGCCTGCCGATGTCAACAATGATATATGCAGTTTACTTTAAATATTAAGGGGACATACTAATACTTAGACATTTAGTTCGTGTACTCAAGACTTCGTTATAATCGTGTGAGCTGAACTGTGACCGTCAACAAGCCTGTTCATGGACTCTTTATTAGATCTGTAAGTAACTGCATTCAACTTACCTGACAGTATTGTCTTTATTTTTTATTAGTTAACAAAACTTATATTAACATTATGTATGTGTGTGTGTGTGTGTGTGTGTGTGTATATATATATATATATATATATATATATATATATATATATATATATATATATATATATAAACACGTGTGTGTACACAACGTGTTGTGCCGCAGGAGCGCAGTGTGTGTGGCTCAGTATGCAGACCTCTATATTGAGTGCATTAGGACTTTACCATTCAGCGTCAAGGACAAACTGCTACGAATAATGACTACTAAAGGCACTCTGACTGATTCCAACATAAGTCAGGTAAAAACAGTGATATCCGTATTATACACGTTTTTCTGCTGATTGAGTACTTCATTCCTTTGGATAGATTTTCCCCAGCTGTGTTTAGTTTCTGCTTACTTAAAGGAGCAATAGTCTTTTTCGGGGGGGGGGGGGGACAATTCAAACATCAAACCCACTTACCTTTAACAGCAGTTCTTAAACCTTTTGCAACTAGGGCTACAATGTGACAAATATATCAAAACTGCAGTATGGAAATAGTTTTTACTTTATAAAGCTTTAGATTAAACCTGTTTGACTAGTAGCCCATTTAACTAGCCATTCTGTTTATGACTAAAATGCATGTAGTGTATTATATGTAGTGTAGTGTAGAAAAAACTGGTGACACACTATGTTTACATGAACAGCAATAATGTAATTATTGACCTTATTCTGCATAAGGCAATATTGTGATTAAGGTGTTTATATGAGTTGCTTTTAGGATATTCCTTTTATGTTCCTGTTTTACATGTAATAGAACATAGATCGATTAATGGCACACATTATTACGTCCCCACGCCACGCCGTCTGACGTTCCCTCCAGAATTTCACGTATCAACATACAGTTGGTCTTCGTTATGGTACTGTATAAAGTTTTGGGTGTTTCATTTTTAATTTTACGAAAGCTTCAAGTGTAGTTAATTATTTGTCATGGTATACGTGCAAATGGATGACTGCTTGAAGCCGTGGGCTGCGTCCGAAACCGCGTACTTACCTACTATATATTAGCCAAATTACATGTATTTCACCTGCTATATTATAGGTAAGTATGTGGTTTACTTCACAGCCGTGCTCTCTTATTTACCGTAAAACGGTTGAGCACTGCCATGTGTGATCGTGTCCTGTCGCAAAATGCGGTGAAAACTCCCACACGACGTTGATAGTGTGATTAAAGTGTGTACATGTCTGTAATGCACTTCGATAATGCGACTAAAACAGGAATACTCCACATGTCTTGATTTGATTTGTGTTTACTTTGAGTATGACCTTAATAGGATTAAGGTCATCAGAAATGACTGTTTACGTGGTAGTTTCTTAATCAGAGTATTGTCTTAATCGGGTTAATATTAGAATATTTGTCACGTAGACAGAGACTGGAGCAAGTGCAGGTATGCAGCTCAATGTCAGTAATCCAAAGGGGAAAGGCAAAGTCCATGGGCGTTAAACAGGCCGGGGTCAGGTGATCAGGCAAACAAACAAAATTAGGAAAGGCAGATAATCGGGGTCGAGAGCAGAAGCAATGGTCAAAGTCACTTTGGCAAAACACGACGAAAAAACTTGGAGAATGGGAAAGAGCAAGTCAACTGAATGTTTAGTCCGCGCCGTCTGAATGTTCCCAAAGTCTCCTTTATGCTGTGAGTGTGTCTGTGATTGGGTGCAGGTGTGTGTGGTTAGAACTCTGGAGAAGGCGAGCGCGTGTGTGTGTGGGAAGCGTAGTCCTCAGCGGCCATGTTAGTAGTTCGCGGTGCCTTCTGGGAAACTGAGTTACAGTTTGGATGGGATTTGACAATATTGTTGTCCACGTAAACGTACTGGTATGGTTTTGATCCACATGTTCCCAAGACTGACCATGAATAAGCAAAAATCCATGAGTAAGCAAAAATCACAATGAACTGATCGTAAATGATTGAATTATAATCATGGAAAATAAGAAAAATATTTCACACCTATATGCACAGGATCTCTAATATCTTTCACAATTGTCTAATAGTAATAACAGCAAGTCTAGGTGAATATTGGATATGTACAGATTTGAAAATCTGTCGCAGCTACTTATCAATGGGATATCACCAGTTCTGTTGCTGTTCACTTTTGTATAAGGGGTGAAACATCTTCACGTTTATACAAGTCTGTTACTTAGATGTACTGTTGGTAGAAATTCAGAATCAATGAAAACCTTCAAACATGTTCTTTCACTATTTCCAGCTTAATAATGGCATGTGTTTGCAGCTCCTGCATGCAGGAATTCGCACCCTTGGCCTGCAGAACTGCAAGGTTTCAGACTCAGCACTCCGACAAATCCACTGTCAGCAACTTAAGACTATAATACTAATAGGCTGTGCGCACATCACATCAGAAGGTATGCTTTGGTGCAGAGTTATGTAGAGGGTTCTTTTTTTTTTTAGACAAACAATAATACAGGGTGTCCCAAAAGTCTCCATATATAGAGGAAATTAATACTGTTTAGCAAAATTTTTCATACTTAGTTTATATTATATATGGTTTCTAGATTGCCTTTAAGAATGTTTTTGACAAAATAAGAGCTAATTGAAATCATTCTCATGGCTGGATCGGGAATGGGTCTGGATCGCTTCTGGTGGAGTTTATGACTTAGAAATGCAGACCACATTAGCTGCACAGAGAGTTTATCAATGTGCTCATTGTCGCGGTGTACATTCCACGTGATGCTAACGCTACGGAAGCGCTAAGTGAACTCTATGGGGCTATCAGTAACATACAGACGGCACACCCGACTGATTTTTCATCGTTGCTGGAGATTCCACCAGCATGTTGATTTTGTAACCCGTGGTACAAACACTTTAGATCAAGTTTACACCAACATTCACAATGTTTACAAGGCTGCACCTCGCCCCCACCTTGGCGGCTCGGACCATATCTCTGTTATGCTAATCCTAGCATACAGGCCACGCCTGAAACATGCCAAACCGGTTCTGAAACAGGTGAGAGTCTAAGGGAGTTATCTAAGCACTTTAGGACTGTTTTGAGCACACAGTCTGGAATATGTTCAGAGAGGCTGCTACATACCACAACAACACAGAATACAAGGGGGAATACTGGCTACATCAGCAAGTGCATAGATGATGTAACTTGCTGCAAGACAATCACCACACATGCAAACCAGAAATCACAGATGGCTGCATGAATGACTGCTGTTCAAACCCGAGATACTACCTTCAGTTCTGATGACAAGGCAGCCCTCCACACAGCAAGGACCAATCTCTTCCAGGCCATCAGAGAGGCAAAGTGCAACTACGCAGAAAGAAACCACAGTCACTTCATAAACATAAAGTACACAAGTCATATGTGGCAAAGCATTCAGGCCATCACAGACTACAAAGCTATACCACCTGTCTGTGATGACGTCTTGCTCCCGGATGCTCTGAATGATTTCTTCGTATGGTTCGAAGCACAGAACAACAGGCCAGCAAGGAAGACCATCCCAACTCCCACTGACCAAGTACTTAATCTGTCTCCAATAGACATCAGGAAAACTGTGTCCCGAGTTAACCCATGGAAAGAAGCTGGTCCTGACAACATACCTGGCCGGGTGCTCAGGGAATGTGCTGATAAGCTTACAGATGTCCTCGCAGACATCTTCAACATATCATTGAGCCAAGCGGTTTCCCCCGTGTGCTTAAAGACAACCAGCATCATCCCTGTGCCGAAGAAATCATCTGTGTCCTGCCTGAATGACTACCGGCCTGTTGCACTCCCACCTATCATCATGAAGTTCTTCGAGGGGCTAGTCATGAAACACATAAACAGCAGTCTTCCCATCACACTGGCTCCATTTCAGTATGCATACTTTCCCAACCGCTCAACAGAGGACGCCATATCTGCTACCATCCATCTGTCTCTGACCCATCTAGACAAAAAGGACAATTACGTAAGGATGCTGTTCATAGACTTCAGTTCAGCATTCAACACAATCCTCCCACAACAACTGACAACAAAGCTGAGCCTGCTGGGTTTAAACACCTCCCTCTGCAACTGGATCCTGCACTTTCTGACCCGGAGACTCCAATCCGTCCGGATTGGCAACTTCACCTCTAGCACCAGCATACTAAACACTGACACCCTCCCAGTGCTGTGTGCTCAGACCAGTGCTGTTTACCCTCCTGCCTCATGGCCGTGCTGCAAAGTTAATTTCTAATCACATCATCAAGTTTGCTGATGACACTACAATTGTGGGCCTCATCAGCAACTATGAATCAGCATACAGAGAGGAGCTGATCCAGCTTGCCAAATGGTGTAGAGACAACAATCTATCCCTTAATGTTGATAAGACTAAAGAGATGATTGTCGACTTCAGTAGAACCCACGTGGACCACTCGGCACTGCATATCAATGAAACAACTGTGGAGAGAGACAAAAGCTCCAAATTTCTTGGTGTGCACATAACCGAGGACCTCTCCTGGACTCTCAACACCACCTTCCTAGTCAAGAAGGCCCAGCAGTGCCTCCACTTCTTGCGGAGGCTGAAGAGAGCCAAACTTCCCCCTTCTTCTACAGATGGAGGAAAGGGAGCATCCTGACCAGCTGTGTCACTGTGTGGTACGGGAACTGCACGGCCTCCGACAGCAGGACCCTACAGCGAATTGTTAGAACAGCTGAAAAGATCATCTGAGTCTTTCTAGCAACCATCGACACCTCATTCAACAACGGCTGCATCCACAAAACCACCAGTATTGCAGACGACTCCTCTCACCCCTCTCATGGACCGTTCAGCCTCCTGCCATCTGGCAGAAGGTACAGGAACATCCGTGCCACCACCAGCAGACTCGGTACCACTGTACAGGCACTAAGCCAGTAAGACTCGGTACCACTGCACAGGCACTAAGCCAGTAAGACTCGGTACCACTGCACAGGCACTAACCCTGTAAGACTCGGTACCACTGCACAGGCACTAACCCAGTAAGACTCGGTACCACTGCACGTGCACTAACGCAGTAAGACTAAGTACTACTGCACTTTACATCGCTGCATCAGTCAATTTATATTAAGGAACTCGTTTTTGCTGCCTGTATTGCTGCTATACTTGTGCTGCTATATTACACAATAGCTTACAGTTTACAGTCCATGTTCTGTGTATTATTGTCCTGTGTATTTACTGTCCTGTGTTTGTTTTGTTCTGTGTATTTATTGTTTAGCACTCATCTCACACTGTTGTGTATTGACATTTATGTGGTCTTACGTACTGCTCTGTGTTGCACCATTGTCCAGAACACACCTCATTTCGTTCCAATGTATATACGCTATATAGAGGAATGATAATAAAAAACCCACTTGAATTTGAAATTGGAGGCTGTCTCAAGGTTGAGATGGACTTTACCATGAAAAACGGCAAGCACATCACACACGATGCCAACCTTATTAACATATTCGAAAGGATTAAAAGTGTTGCGGACCAACTGAGAAGTGGACGTCCATGAACATTCTCTGATGAAGGCACAACCAACGTGGTGTTGGTACACTGAACATAGTCCCCTATGTATGGAGACTTTTGGGACATCCTGTACTACTAATTATAATGATGATGATTATAATTATTATCATCATTAGGATAATCATAATAATAATGTGCTTTAGGTCTGAATGCCTTGGCCTCGCAATGTATGGGTCTTCAGGTGGTTGACCTGACTGGGTGTGCGGCTGTAACTGACTCAGGTGTACGAGCGTTGGCACGGAGCTGTAAGTGGCTAGAGGTTATCTCCCTCAGTGAATGCACTGCAATCAGTGATGTGGCCCTGATCGAACTAGGGGCTAACTGCAGATGCCTGTACAGCATCGATTTTGGTGGGACAGAGGTAAGTAATGCATGCAACGCATGTTCCTAATACAGAAAATTATCCGTTTTGGTGTGAGTCAGAGCATACTGGAGCTTGCTTACAAATCACTGGTTGACAGAGTGCTGACCTATATCTTAACACTTTGGCACAACCTCCTCAACTGTAAACCGAAAAACACTCTGGCAAGAGTTTTTAATACAGCCAACAAAATCATTGGCAGGTCACAGAGCAAACTAGATGAGTTGTACTTATCTTGAAAAAGCAGAGTGTATTCTAAAAGATACTACTCATCCCATGTTAGACCAGTTTGTTCTACTGCCTTCCGGAAGACGCTATGTAATGCCCAGGGCAAAAAAAATAATATTTACAAAAGATCACTTTTACCTACTGTTATTGGATAGATTAATAATAATAAAAAAGATTAAATGACTTTTTACATTTTTTTATTTAAGTCTCTAAGTGAAAGGAGAACACTTGTTTTAATTGTGGCATTAATTTCTTTTGTATCTATGTTTTTTAGTATTATGTTGTTGCTAACATTTGTGCTGTATGGTATGTGTCTTTTTATATTGGTGGTGTGGTCATAGGCATGAATATTGATAAGAGGAGAGCAATGCACACTCATTAATTCAGCGGTCTATGGTTTAGAAAAGTAGCTACATCCTGTCTGTTCTTGCTGGAACATCCTATACGTCTACAGTCTAGGCAGTGTGGCTGGTCAGAACCCTTATTTTCCACCTTCTCAGTACCTTAGACAACATTATTGAGAATCAGATCAGAGAAACATGAGAATCAGATTGACTTTATTCACCAAATGTACAAAGTACAGAAGAATTTAACTTGGCAGATCAGCGCAAGAACATACAATGTGTAAACAGGCAATGTGTTTAAACATACAGACATTCCAGTACAGTCCAGTCCATACAGGATTTCTTTATTTTGATTGTTGTGGCCATTTCCAGATGATTTAACTCTACAATTAAAAACATTAGTAAAGCTGTTGACTGTATTTAACATTATTTATTGATAGTACTTATGAACACAATGTAAAAAGCTGTGGCAGTGAAATTTTTTTTAAATGTCCACAAAACATTGTTAGAATCACTTTGTATCTTCTGTTGTAATGCTGAGATTCAGTGATTTTGCTAGACATATTAGTGTAACTGTAATTTTATTACTTGACATGCACCTGACAGGTCACTGACAAAGGTGTTATTGGTCTTGCAAGTGGAGTGTGCTGCCAGAGCTTGAAGGTAATGTTTGTATTCCCTGGTATTTATTATATCATTACACTGTTGAATTCTCAAATTTCATTGATCATAATATGTTTAAAGCAGCTCTGATAATACTCATACAGTCAGCAATTTGGAACAAAGCTGTTACTTTAAGTTTTATGCCATGGGAAATTCTAAAGAAACTGCAAAGCCCTTTGGGACAATATACAGTGGCAAGAAAAAGTATGTGAACCTTTTGGAATTTCATGGTTTTCTGCATAAATTTGTCATAAAATGTGATCTGATCTTCATCTAAGTCAAAAGTATTAACAAATATAATGTGTCTAAAATAATAACACCGAAAAAAATTATGATCATTCATGTCTTTATTGAGAACAACCAAAAAAAAACCTCATAGTGCTTGTGGAAAAAGTATGTGAACCCGTGAGTTAATGACCTCAAAAAAGCTAATTAGAGTCAGGTTTTAGCACACCTGGAGTCTTGTTAAGAAAATGAGTTTGGAGGAGTGGACTACAGCTACTTTGATGGATAAAAACCCCTCAAACATTTGGAGTTTGCTCTGCACGAGAAGCACATGCTTATGCGAGCTATGCCTCACCAAAAAGAGCTTTCAGAGGATCTATGATCAAAGAATTGTTGATTTACATAAAGCTGGCAAGGGGTACAAAGTGATTTCAAAGACTCTCACCAGTCTGAAGTTAGAAAAACATTCTACAAATGGAGAAACTTTGGGACTGTTGCTACTAAACCAAGAAGTGGGCACCCAGTCAAAATGACACCAAGAGCACAACGAAGACTCTTCAGTGAGGTAAAGAAACAACCCCGAATGACAGCCAAAGATTTGAAGGCATCATTGGAACTGGCTAACATCTCTGTTCATGAGTCTACAATACGTAAAACATTGAAAAGGCAGGGTATCTACGGCAGGACACCACGAAGGAAGCCACTGCTTACTAAAAAGAACATTGCCGCACGCCTGAAGTTTGCAAAAGAGCACACTGACACTCCACAGCAGTATTGGCAAAATGTTTTGTGGACTGATGAAACTAAGATTGAACTATTTGGAAAAACCACACAGCACTACATCTGACGTAGAAAGGGCACGACATATCATGAAAACATCATCCCAACTGTAAAGTATGGTGGAGGCTGCATCAGGGCCTGGCCAGCTTGCACTCATTAAGCTGAAGATGAATTCCCAAGTATATCAGACAATTCTTCAGGATAATTTGAGCTAATATCTGTATGTCAGCTGAAACTGTGTAGAAGTTGGGTGGTGCAACAGGATAACGACCCAATAGAGATGCTATGGAATGACTTGAAGAGAGCCATACACATGAAACGTCTAAAGAATATGACCGAGCTAAAGCAGTTCTGCCAGGAAGAGTGGGCTAAAATTCCTCCTGGACGATGTGCAGGTCTGATCCACAGCTATAGGAAGCGCCTGGTTGAGGTTATTGCTGCCGGGTGGGGGTCAACCAGTTATTAATTCTAAGGGTTCATGTACTTTTTCCACTGCCATTTTGAATGTTGAATGAGTGTGTGAATTTTTTTTGTGTTAATATTTTAGGCACATTATATTTGTCAATACCCTTGACTTGGATGAAGATCAGATCACATTTTATGACAAATTTATGCAGAAAACCATGAAATTCCAAAAAGGTTCACATACTTTTTCTTGCCATTGTATCATCCAACAAAAGTAGTTATTGTGACAGGCCTAACCCCTAAAAACGTCTCTAATAGACTGATGCTTTGGTTGATGCTTTCATTCTACTCAAACTTGCTACATCTTGTACTTATTCTCAAAAAGGAGCTACAGATGGTACGGTGCCGTAACTTAACAGACCAGGCTGTGGCTGCTGTTCTTTCAAACTGTGTCAACATCCGAATATTCCTTTTTCATGGCTGTCCCCTCATTACAGGTATAGTATTATTTCTCTATGAACAAAACAGTGATATGTTTGATACATGTATGAATGAAATAATATACATGACGTATCCTTCTGATTCCTGGTCACAATAGGGTTAAAATATGTCTTAAAACTTTCTTTGATTTGTATTTTAGATAAATCCAGGGAGGCACTTCATAACCTTATCGGGCCTAAAAAGATTCAACAGGTCTCCTGGAGTGTGTACTGAGTCTACTCTAATGTAGGCTTTGAGCTGATGCAGTATGTCTACACACCTCTTAACGCATATAAAAATCTACCGTGCACAAACACGTAGTAAACACTTGTCTTTAACAAGACACAGGTGTCACTGCTAAACTCACACATATTAAACAAGATTACAGTTTGTGTTCTGAGCTGTTGAAACTGTCCATAGCACAAGTGAAACAGGTGAATGAGTATATAGCTTATGGAATATCAGTGATGTGACTGTGCTAAATATTAGTAATGCACTATGGGTTTTTTTGGTATAATTTATTTTACAATAACTTTATACAGCACTTTTTGGATGTAAGAACCTTAATTCTTCTTAATGTCTATTTCTTAATAAAATTATTGATGAAGATGAAAAGGTGGATGAAAGAGTGAATTGTTTTCAGTTAAAAACTTGTACCCAAAATATGGTTGTAATCTGACAGTCAAAAAAAAATCATGTTAAGTAAATACATTTCTTTATATTATCTATACAAACATGTGAAAAAAAGATTTTGAAATCTACTATAGCACAAAATCTTGCAACACAACTGATCAATGATGGGTTTAGTTTAAATTATACAAAATGATTTGTTCTGGAAGAAAAAAGGAAAAAGCCATGGAAAAAAGAAGAGAGAAACAGAGGGAAGAGATCAGGAGAGTGGAGGTTCTTGCATCTTCTCCAAACTGAAGAAGGATTAATCTCTTTGAATGAATAGTTCTTACTTGAGGGGACACGGTGGCTTAGTGGTTAGCACGGTTTTCTCACACCTCCAGGGTTAGGGGTTTGATTCCCGCCTCTGCCCTGTGTGTTCTCACCATGCTTTAGGGGTTTCCTCTGGGAACTCTGATTTCCTCTTCCAGTCCAAAGACAAGCTTTCAGATGTGTCTGTAGTGTGTGAAGGGGTGTGCGATTGTGCCCTGTGATGTCCCCTGAGTCAGGCCCCATGACCCTGTGTAGGATAAGCAGTACAGAAAATGTATGGATGGTTCTTACTCGACCAGTTTCTTGAATGAACTCTGAGGTGGACAGTTTTGGCCTGTTTGAACTTTTTGATACATTCAGAATAACTCAAGTGGTCTTACAGGAAAAAAAAAACATAACATGAATCAATTTTCTTTCATATTAGATATGGGTGAAAATCCTAACAGTGTTTTCTCACAGTAACCTGCCAAGTCCTATAAATAATGTACATCTTATTAAAATGAGTTTGAAGTGTCAGTTATGTGTTTAAAGACTTTTTTTCTGGAGAAAAAGTATCTTAGTATTCAGGTCTGTAGCACCACACTGTGCTACTTGTCAGTCCGTAATTTTCCTCTCGAACTGAGTCAGGTAACTCAAACCGAGCCTGTTCATACAACAGTGTCTTGATGTCACAACTCTCAAACTGAGCACGTCCTGGGTCTCCAATAAAGATCTGTGTTCTGTAAAGCTTAACACATTTGTAGAGCCACTTATGTAAGCTGTCTGTAAGAGTCTCATCATAGAACATGTCTCCCAACAGGATGAGGTCCCAGTTCTCAGGTTCTGAACTGATCAGGTTCTCAGTCACACAAGGCAAGGGCTCTAAACCATTCAGCTCACAGTTCATCTTTGTGGCAATAGCAGCAACTGTAAAAACAACAACAACGAGGTGTCAGCTATACAAAATACTTGTGATATGGAACCTAACCTTTAGATAGAATTATATATTCAAAGATGTCTTTCTTGTTTTTTTATTTGTTTATTTTTTTGTAATTGCCAACATAAATGTCTTACTTGGATCAATGTCATTGGCCACCACATGAGCAGCCCCACTGAGTTTAGCAGCAATAGCAGATGCACCACAGCCACATCCAAGATCCAGCACTCTTCTACCTACTGACAGCTCTGGATTATTTAGAAGATACCTTAAAAAAAAAAAAAAAAAAAAAAAATTATTAAAAAAAACCCACTGTAAATTAAATTTTACAATCAAGGTTCTGAATACTTATATATCAGAGCACTGCAACATAAGCTGTAACTTAACGTTTGGGAAGTAAGAAAAAGTGTTTATATAAGATTTTAATATTGTGTTAACTGTACAGCCCGGTACAGTTACCTGGTCAGTGCCTGCCCCCCAGGCCAGTATATAGCCCAGAATGGATCAGGAAATGGCCAGAACTCTGGTCTCTCCGTCCAGAAGCGACATTTCACTGTAAAGAGTCTTAAAGAGATCTCGGGTGTTAAACTTTGACCTTTGACTATCTCAGTGTTTTCTTCAATAAACCGCTTTATTTCATTTTCTGATTTACTTTTCATATACTGCCGAATGCTTCCGTATCGAACAAACTGATGCGGTTTTCTCAGCGCGTCTTTGCCACGTAAACAAATAAACAGTCCTCGGTTCATATCGATAAACAGTTCAGTGAGTCTTCAACACAAACTCATCTAACACTTAAACACCATTTTGTGTACTACAGGCTACAAATAATCTCAACTATCAGTGTCCTCTAAAACAACTGCAACACGCATGTTGTGCACGCATGCGCAAATATGACCGCCTTCTTCTTCTATACAGCGCTTGGTTCGCCAATTTATTGTGCTTTACCGCCACCTACTACCTTGGTGGATTTGCATTGTTTGAAGTTGGATTGATGATTGATGAGTAGGATTGTTAAAATTACGTTTAAAAATGTAAATTTTAATTAAAAAAAAACTAACATAAAATTCTGGTTTTGGAAATTGAATAGCTTTTTGATATGTGACATTTTGATATGTTGTAATTACATAAACAGATTGGAGACTACCTACTTCAGAGAATAGAAAATTGGAAATAATATTACATATTAATAAGTAGGGGCTAGACAAAACATTTCTGATCTATTAAATATTAATAGTAAAATGAAATTTTCAAGGCAGTAAATGCAAGTAAGTTTAGATCACTATGCTCCATAAAGTAATAACAGACTCATAATAGTTTTTAACATCCATCCATCCGTTTTCTGTAGCGCTTATCGTACACAGGGTTGCAGGGGGATCCTGGGGCTTATCCCAGGAGACTCGGGGCGCAAGGCGGTGGACAGCCTGGACAGGATGCCAATCCATCACAGAGCACAATCACACACACACACACACACACACACACTCACACACCCATTCACACACTACAGACAATTTAGCGATGCCAATCAGCCTACAGCACATGTCTTTGGACTGGGGGAGGAAACCGAAGTACCTGGAGGAAACCCCCGAAGCAGGGGGAGAGCATGCAAACTCTGTGCAATCAAGATGGAGGCAGGAATTGAACCCCCAACCCTGCAAGGCAAATGTGCTAACCACTAAGCCACCCTGCCCCCCACTCTTTAACATTATTCCTTTTATGCTATGATAAACATTTCTAATGTTTATTTTAGTGTTTATGTATTTATTTATTCATTAATTATTGTTTATCTATTTGTATATTATAAACATGGACTATCAAGTTTCGCAACACGTGATGAAATGTTTGAGTTACCTGTCTCAGTTTGAGAGGCAAATTACAGACTGAAAAGCAGCACAGTTTGGTACTGCAGATATTAAGTTATTTTGTAAGGTTTTTTTCACTACTGGTACGTGTGTCTGAAAATACATTATAAACTGTAAGTATCATGTAAGATTTTCTTGTAAATTTACTATTTTGTGCTTTAGTTCATTTTGTGTGTTACATTGAATTGCTGTCCATTTTGGCTCTGCAACTGCCATGATCACGTATATTAGTTACCAGTCAGTGTTGGATAAGTTAGTTTTATAATGTTGTAGTACCTTTTCCATTATAAATAGTGCACTTGTATTTAAAAAAAAATAAAAGAAACATGGACGATACAATCTGTGCAGCAGCTGCTTTACTCAAATTCTCCCATCATTCATTTTTTGAGAACACTGAAGTAGGAACATACTGCAAATATAGAACTTTGTTAGAAGGTATGCTATCTAAATGTACACTGTGGAAATTATTACAGCATAACCTTTCCTTTACTTGCCTTTTGGTTGTGAGTCTAATCACACTTAGACTATGAAAGAGATTGTATTATTCTGGTTCTCACTTTCCTATACTAAGGAGAAAAAACAAAATGTCATATGAAACTGGTTTTGGAACTTAACCACATTAGAATATAAATTGTCTGACTAAATTGACTAAATTTAAAATCCACATGAGAGTGTTTAGTTATTGGAGACACAGAGCTGACACTTACGTGGCCTGCCAATCTGGTGAGCTGATCATTCATAGAGGAGGGAGGCTGAACACACACACACACACACACACACACACACACACACACACACACACACACACACACACACACACACACACACACACACACACACACACACACACACACACAGAGAGAGATCTGTATGTGACCGTGACCGTCACCAGGGAGACCTGCTATCAAAACCACAGCTTCAACAGGCTGCTTGAAGAATAAACAGTGCGCAGAGTCATAACCACTGATTGATAGAGAGGAAGAAAAGAGAAGACCAGAAAAGCAACTGCATGCAAGATTACAAAGGTAAACATTAACCTGTTTATATTTTTTTAGGATGTGAAAATGGCATTATTATTGTTATAATTATCATTATTATTATTAAAAGAATGTACCTTATAATACTTTATAGCTTCCCCGCTTGCAGCATAACTACAAACAACACAGTATTGTGTTACATTTGTGTTGTTACTGTGCATGGCAAGTATAAGAATTCTCCAGGCTGTGTGAAATATTACTGGCTGAGGGTAGGGCAGAGATGTTCTGGAAAAAAACAAGCAACACAATTTCCACCAGCAGTGACAATAAGAGCGAGCTCTCTTCAAACAGCTGGCTGTAAACCTTCAACCCAGCACAGTAGTTCTTGCCTTCATACAGGTCATTTGTGAATATGGCCAGCTGGATCAGTGAAGACAGGTTCACAGCAAACAGAAATGACTGGGAATGGGACTTTGATTTGAGTTCTCAGGAAGTCAGGAACCCTTTCAGATCTTCAAACCACATTTTGCTGTCTGAGTTTGACTTGTGGGAAAAGTCTCTCTTTAAATCTCAGGTAAGTGTTTAATGGACACCCAGAGTTCTAGATCAACTATTGGATAGTTTGTTATGTATAAAGTATTCCACATATTAGTCAGTAATTTGCATAACCATGTCTAAATAACCCCAAGATTTATTTTATTTTTTGTATTTGGGAATAATAAGGTTATGTCTGACACGCCTGTGCTTTTAAGGTTTTGAGTCATTGTATTATGTCTTATCGTTTTTATGATATTAAGCAATGGCTTAACCATTTATGATTAAGCAATATTTTGGTGTAAATCCAATCACATATATGCAGTAGCATATACAATAACATATTTGTAATATTCACTTTGTAACATTAACATATTTAACATAACATATGTTGATGTTCTAAAGTATAAAATAAAACACTAAAATAGGTCTACATTCTGTTAATACTCACTTATTGTTGCCTTGGTAGTCTCAATAAGTCCTATTGTTTTCAGTCCTCAGCTTTGAGTTGTGTAGGTGTGTCTCGATCAGATCACAGCTCCAAAATCAGCACCAGGTCAGAAAATTATTCTGTGATTTCAGGCCAATTGATCACTTTCACCACAATTGTATTTTTCTTACCTTTTGCTATAAGAATAATTCACATACCCATGTTATGTTACAAATCATCTTGTGTGTATTAGCTCCATTGGCAGTCAGTGTGGGATGAAACACAGTGAAACAGCTGCCAGGCAAAGATGGCAATCTGCCTCACGTCGTGCTCCAGATGGGGCCCCCAGATCCCATTCTGAGTTTGAGAAACGAAATGCCCTAGAAGAGAGCAGCATGAGGAGGACCGAGCTCATTCAGAGGCTCCGGGAGGTTTACAGCCGTCTGGACACACAAACAGACCTGCTGAAAGCCAAGGAGAGCCAGCTTCAGCACAGCCAGAGCACTACCCAGCTTCTGGAGCTTAAGCATAAGGTCAGGCTTTTCTCAGACTAAAATAAGGTTTACATTAAAAGGATTCAACACATTCAAAACAGAACTTTGAATTACATCTATATGTTTAATAGTAGACATTTTGATGTTTCCTATACATTAATATTTTTATTTAAGAATGGAAAGAATACATTTTACAGAGATTTAACAAATATTGTTGTAATTACATTAAGTCCATTCAAGTTTCTTTATCTATTACATTTTATCAGTTTTATTCCTTTTTATGTAATTGGGTCTAAAGTATATGGTTTTAATGGTAAATCCTACTGTTACACTGAAAGACAGGTTTTACCCTAAAGTTGGTCATTTTTATGTGGGTAGAGTTTGTCAAAGCCTAGATAGAAGTGTAAAGTAAGTATTCATTTCCTATAGGTAGGACAAGTGTGTTTCTTTCAACTCTATGGCCACTTATTTGTCCATGGCTTCTCCCACAGCAGCTGGCAAAGGCACTGAGTGTTGTTGAGGAGCAGAAAGAAGCAGCTGAGTTAGGTCGCTTTGAGGAGAGCTGTCGCAGCACAGACCTGCAAGACAAGTGAATATGTGGATCATAATACAACTACGACTCATCATAGGAATTAAACAAGTTATCTGCTGCAGTAACCACATCTGAGTTTTATTCATCTGAGTGTGTGTGTGTGTGTGTGTGTGTGTGTGTGTGTGTGTAGGGTGCTGCAGCTAGAGATGGACATTTTGAAGATGAAATCTAGCCTTGAAAGCAGGAGCACTGCTCAAATCTCAGCATCACATTCAAAGCCACACCTTGGCAAGACCATGCCTGTAACAAAAGATGAATTTGTAAGAGAGGTAGACACTGAATGCGCCACTGAAATGAACAAAAATAGAGCAACAGATCAGCCTACAGTTATGTATATCTGAAAGTGTATTGAGATCCACTGATATTTGATTAAGAACTATTAATTAATAACTGCTGATTTGACATAAACACATATAAAAACATTTTAATGTGCTCTCTAATTTGAATTGCGTGAAACTTTGAAACGTTGGTGTTATCGGGGACAGAAAAAGGCTGACCGGGAAATGAAGAAACTCGAAGAAGCCCTCGGGGAGGCAGAGGAGAGAGCCGCGAGCATAGGGGCTGAAAAGGACCATGCATTAAAACAACTCCGAAACTATAAAGAGGTCAGTCACATTTACGATTTAAGTGTAAACTTAAAATACAACTAAACAGACAGCTGTTTTGTCCTTTGTCTTTGGGTTGCATTTTAGGATCAGCAGACGGTATTGAGCCAGATGGAAGAGCTGAAACAGAGGTTTAGCATGTCCTTGGCCATCCAGAGTGAGTTGCAGGACCAGCTCAGCGAGACCCGCAGTCGCCTTGGCCAACTGGAACTGGTGAGAGATTTAAGTGATAAGGGATAAAATTGGGCCATCAAGTTCCCACGAATTATGCACAGTTTCACACATGTTTCTCTCTGTGCTCCAAAATCCTCCACAGGAAAATGAACTGCTTACCACCAAAGCACTGCGATTGGAAGACAACATAGAGGACCTGAAGTCAAAGCTATCCAACGCTTTAGCTGAGAAAGATCGCCTGGTGCAGGTGCTTCTAGAGTTTTCAGGCACATTATGTTACTGCTTGAATTAACTGTATGATTCAGTGCTACTCACTACAATCCAGGACATCATCTTCAATAGATAGAATATTACAGGAAAAGTAAAGATGTTCCCTTCCTGTTATTTTATCTATATAGGAGAAAGCTGAACTGTACCAAAGAGTGCAAAGTTTGGAACTAGAGCTGCAAAGATCCCAGCTGGGCAGAGAGGGCTTTACTCAGCAGGTGTGTGATCTCCACTCTGAGCTGACTCAGACCAAGAGCCAGGCCAGCCAACAACAGCAGAGTGCCTTATTAATGAAAGAGGAACTGCAATCCGTCAGAGAGGTCAGGATTTCATACACCATATTCTTTCACTGCTGATGCTGCTAGAGTGTCAGGCTGTGCCACACTGTGGAGCAGCTCAATGAAATTTGTGCTAGTAAATTGTGAGGTTGGTTCAGGAATTCCAAACATAGGTTGTTTTTTTTTTTTTTTTTTTTTTTTAGATTTTGTTTCAAAGGCCATGGAGGAAAGAATGAGGTAACATTAGGGTTCCTAGCTTAGCTGAAAGCACAAATAGTCAGTAGTTAATTGTTAAATCAAAAGTTGTTAATGAGTCAATAAAGTGGCTCTAAGCTCATGAATATACTATAAGTTATTATCCACAAATCACCTTTCTTACTCCCTTCCTGCCTGGAAAATGTTGTTTTTTCTATCTTACGTTAGTTTGCCATGAGGTAGACACGAGTTGGAAGAAAAAATAACAAGCACACAGACATAGTTAGAAGCATAACAGAAAATTACACAGACAAAATACAGAAACAGAAAAATACAAACAGTGGTGTATTCATATATCAATTTCCTATCAATTCAATACAGAAAAAACCCTGCTCATTCCAGTGACAGTGTATAATACTGGTATAACAACATGGTGTATTATTGTATTATAATAGTTTATTATATAATACAGTTCAGTGGGAATAAATTTAATACAGAGGGAATACATCACAAATTTATGTAACTGTAAATGACCAATCCCTGAGTGTCTTCAAAATTTCATTAGATGTGATATGAGATATTATATTACAACTGCATATAAGAAAACCCCCTACTTCCTTAATCATTTTTGAAATATGTTTCTTTGTTTAGTAAGATGTATTTTACTGTATGTTAGATGTTTTTGCTCCGGGAAATATTTATAAGCTCTGCATCTGTGTTTTGTCCAGGCGAATGAGAAACTGTCAGCAGATTTGGCCACAGCCACAGAGAGGCTTCAGGAGACTCTACAGCATCTACATGAACTGGAAGCAGAAAAGCTGATCCAAACCAATCAGATAGCTGCGCTGGAGACTGAGCGTTTGCAGTTGATTGGAGAGAAAGAGGAGCTGATGGACGTGTTTGACCAGGGAGATCAGAAAGAGCTAAGAGATCTGAGGGAGAGATGCTGCCAGCTCAGGTGAGTTTTGGTCTGACTTTAATTATTTTACAAATAAAAAGTTATAGCTGACTTGATAGTAGTTTTTGACACTGGGATTCTCTACCTATATCATGTATGTAGAGAATTACAGGAAATGTTGGAGTATGAGAAGAAGGAACTTGAGGCACATTGCCAGGGCCTGGAAAAGAAAGTACAGAATGTTGAGGCAGAATATGGGCTTAAAGAACAAGAGCTGAAGCTCATGGAGGAGAAGATGGAGCAAGAGAAGGAAGAGCTAAAGAGAGTGGCAGCTCATTGGAATGAGCGATGGCTGGATGTTGCGATGGAATTGCAGACTACGCAGGCCCAACTAGAAGAGACCAAGAAGCAACAACAAGAGTCTGATGCAGTATGGAATGCACCACTTTGAATTGTTTATATTTTTACTTGATGACAGGCTACATTTTCTCGCATGTCCCAAATTTTTTTTATGTTTCCCAAGACAGTAATCTGCTTAATAGAAAATATGCAGATTCACAGGGTTTACTATCAAAAGTCACTTTCTTGTTTTTATATATCGTTCTTTTTCACGTGTGTCCTCAGCTGAGGGAAGAGGCAGCAGAAATGGCAATCAAGCTGGAGACACTTGAGTCAGAGATGAAAGACAGGCAGTAAGTGTGTGCATGGAGTATTTGCCATTTTTACATAAGCGAAAAGAGAACATTCAAAATGCCTTTAAAATTACACATGCTGTTCACGTGATGAAAAACAACTTAGAATAAACACACTGTTAAGTGCCCATGAAAATATATATTTTTTATCCAAAGCAAAAATATGGGGCGCAAACATCAAACAGATCTACTGTTTCTATTTTTGTCATAATTTCAGAATTTAATTAGCAACGTCTATGAGAAGACTGTGTACATATGCATGTCCAAACCTAAACAAACAACAACATGAAGAGCACAGAGCTATCAAAATAAGTCTGACTTTAAACATCCTGTGGTGCATTAAAACCATTATTTAAAAACTGGAGAGAATATGGCACAATCCTGACTCAAATTTGATGAGCAGGTAAGGAAGCAGTAGTTTGTAATACTACAAAAGGTGAAAATCTTTAAGGGATGAATATGTATGCAAGGCACTGTATGTGTATGCGTATGAGCTGCCGGTTAGTATGCAAGCATGTCTGAAAAAAAGCATTTAGCTTGACATGTAAATGGTAAATATTTTCTCATTCACCAATTCACACACACACCAATGGTAGCAGAGCTGCCCTGCTAGGTGCTAGCTTGCCACTGGGAGCAATTTGGGGTTCAGTGACTTGCCACTTCGGCATGTGGAGTCATGTGGGAATCGAACCACCAACCCTAAGATTAGTGTACAACCCGCTCTAGCACCTGAGTCATAGCTGCCCACATGCCACATTCATTTATTCATTTTCAATTTCCAGCCTGGTCAGGGTGGCATTGAATGCAAGGCAGGAATACGCACCAGATGGGACATTACTCCATCACAGGGCACCATGCATACAGATGAGACAGCAGCACAGCCAGCTGCATGCCACCGTGTCACCCTGTAACATTTTTTGTTGGATGAAAATTATTTTAATGAAAGCTTACCATTGTGCAGTTTTCATTATAAATATGGTCAGTGTGAATTCATGAAGGTTTACTGACACTAAACATGTGCCTTATAAGGAATCTGATCCAGAGATTGCTAGAAGAGAAGACACACTATGAGAACGAGCTGACCAGAGTTAAGGTATGTCTAACTGCAGGTTATGATGTGTCATAACTATTCAACGCTGAAAATTATAATAACTACCCAGTGCTTTCTCATATGCATACCTATAGGTAAGGGTGTAAAAATAATAGTGAGATGCGTACACTTACAGAAAGAAGCCGGGGCTTTGGAGCGGGTGGAGCTTGATGCCTGCAGACAACAGCTGGAACTGGAGAGGAACAGAAGCCAAACTCTGCAGCAGAGACTTATGGGAAACCCTGTATGTCCTTGTGTTTTTTTTTTTGTTTTTGTTTTTTGTCACAGAACAGTAATACATGCATGGTATAAGATATTTATCACTGTGATGGTGCTGTAGATGTCTCTGGAGGAGATGGATGGAGAGCTGGTGCAGCTGAAGGCTGAGCTGCAGAAGGTGTGGGAGATGCTGAAGAACCGTGACACTGAGCTGGAGGAGCAGCAACATGAGCTGCAGTCTGCTCGTGGAAAGGTGAAAATGATTAGCTGTTGTAATGCTAAGTAATGATGAAGGGGCAGTGATAGCTTAGTGGTTAAGCCATTGGGCTACTGATCGGAAGGTTGTGACTTGAAATCCCAGCACCACCAAGCTCCCACTGTAACTCTCAACTGCTCAACTGTGTCTTGTCTCAATAAAAGCCAAATGAGGTAAATGTAAATGTACAAAAGGAATGGTGAATAAGATTCAGGTGAGAAAAAGCAAAAGTTGTACTGAAGGTGAAAATAATTTTTTATGGTTTACCATCCTCTGTGGGATTATAGGTGACTCAGCAGAACAGCGAGGTACAGAGACTGGAGCAACAACTGGCTAAGAGAGATCAGGAATTGAAACAAAGGTGGATACACATATAACTGTCACCAGAAACTAGTAGTCAAGACCTTCTCAGTTGAACCCAAGACAAAACCACATCCCATAACAACTGTGACCAAGTAAACACAACCATTTTTACCAGTCAAGGTCAAGATGACACTAAGACTCAAAATTATAGGATGAAGATTCCAGATCAAGTTTCCTGTTTCTTGATCCCACTGAAAAGTTCTTTATGGTTTATGGTCCAAAGTATATTATAAAAAACAAAGATGCTGACATGGTAGTTCTAAGGTACAGTGAAGATGCACCAGCAGGAAGAGCTAGAGCTAGAGCAAAGCTGATTTCTCTTTTTAAAAAAGGGATGTCATATAAAAAGTAATAAAATATTTCTAATCTATGGAATCATCATCTTTGTTTTTACATAGTTAAGACCAAGTCCAGATTAAGATAATGGACTTGAGACTGAGAGGAGATCAAGTGTAGTACAACCCTGCTGTATCACACCCATATTGTTACACTGAATGTATTGTTGGTGTGCATCTCTAGAGATCTTTTCCTAACGGATTTGATGACACAGAGAGACACAGAGAAAACTGAGGCCCAAATCAAGATAACGGCTCTTGAAGATGAGGTACGCAACCTACAATTGGCTACTATTTCTAACTGAAGTGCTGACCATTTAAATAAAAACCATGACTGGACTTTATCTTGTTGCATCCCCCCTCACGCAGCTTGCCGGACTAAAAGATCTGAAAACCATCCAGAAGATGAGCACTCAACATGACTCTCAGCCCATAGACTCCCTGTTGGAAGGTAACTGCTCCTGTTGTGTTCTCATTAGCTATATAGCAAAACCAAGGCCAGACTTTATATGCAAACTGACATCATGATTTGCATTGTGGTAGCAGAGAGCAATAGGACAACCGAGCAACTAAAGCAGGAAAAAGAACATGATCTGCTAAAAGTGCATAGTGTAAAAGATCCCCAGCAGGTAATGGCATCCTAGACAACATCCAAACACCAACCGTTCACCAAATTGTCACTGCCTTTAACTCCATATAGCTTATATCTATGCTGAGTAGTACTATTTTTTACTTAGGGAAAAGGAGAGAGGCGATCACCATTAATGAAGAGAAAAGAGACAGCAGTAAGGTCTGATATCATAGATCCTGACCAACAGAGGAGACTAATCACTGATCAGGTGGGTAGGCAGTGTAAACAGTTTTTTTGTGGGTTTGGCTTTGCGCTTCACACCATGGCATTTGAAATAAAATAATGTAGACTTTCAGAATAACTGCCTTAAATAAGCGAACCCTAAAGTAATTCCTGTAAGGTTCACTTGATTTACATAGTACACTCAAAATAAATATGATGCTCAGCATTTTATAATTTCATCTATATGCCCATTTCTGCACCAGCTGAAAAGTCTGTTTAAAGGGAGGGAACAGATGGATGATATGGCGCCTCCCATGATCCAGAGAAGAACTGGCTCAGTACTGGATTATGGCTCCAAGTCACCTAAAGTGATCAAGGTAGGCACCTAGGCATTTAATTTCTATACACAACTAACTGAGAGCTTTCTTCAGCTTTTTCAGTCTAGTTATATCACACCACACCTAATGTTAATCATGGACACATGATTAATCATGTAGATGTGACTATACTGCATGTCAGTTTTGACTGAAATGAAATAATGGCACAGTGAAAAATCTTACAACATTCTAATAGTTGTACAAAACCTTTTCCTAATGAGAATACCGTGGACACAGTAAGAAGTGAGGTGAAGAGGCAACAGAAATGTGGACTTGATTCAGGTGTTCATGAGAAGACAGGAGAACCCACTGCAGAACAAGTTGCTCCCGATAAAGAACCCCAGCAGCTCAACTGCAGCACTAATCAAGTGAGTATAGTGACAATGACAAAGTTGCTAAGGATGAATTTTTAAATCTTTTGTGAGAACCAGAAAAACTACTGAATGACAGAATGTCCAAAAAAAAGGATTTGTATACAGGCAGAATCAGCAAATAATACAGGACACTTAAGTATAGGTGTAGTATTGCACAAAGTATCACAAGTTCAATACCATTTCAATACAATGTAGCAAACAATATAATATTCTTTTAATACTTTAAATTTATTATTTAAATTGACAAACACTAGATTTAAGATGCATTATGCTAGTCTGATTTGGATGAGCAGAGGTGTGTAAAAAATTCATGTGTGCCATGAGCAGCCAACATTCACTGAGACTGATAACGTAGCAGCATACAAATATATATATATAAATAAATATTGCATATATATATATATATATATATATATATATATAT